>NC_054871.1:6687997-6991027 GCF_018320785.1 Cheilinus undulatus | reverse complement strand
CATTCGTAACAAATTTTTGATACTTTCTGCCCCTTTTTTCCTCTTGCCATTTTTGTCACATTTTAATCTCTTTTCATCACTTTTTCTGCCAATTTTTGTCCCTTTTTGTCACTCCACAACCCATTTTGCCACTTATCACCTATTCTTACTCTCTAATCCCCTTTCAACACTTTATCTGGTCATTTTTGCAGCACTTCTGCCAACCTTAACCCTTTTTTAAATATATACTAATTATGACAGTAAATTTCAGTAAAAACAAATCAAATGTTAAGTCGTTCCAAAACTATTTAAATATTGTTTGTGGGGTGGATTTGACATTTAAAGCTAAAGGACACTCTTAAAACCACAGCATCTTCTTTTCCTCCTTTTCTGAATTCAATGATTTTTTGGGGGGGCTGGACAGGAAGCTTTGAGGGGTCTGATATGGCCCCCAGGCTGCCAGTTGATGATCAGTGTACTAAAATATGGGCTGAAGGAGTCTTAATGAGTTTACTGTGTTTCTCTCTGGACATTGTGGACTTTGACAGCTGAAATGATAAATGTCAGTGCAAAATTTGCAAAACTAAAACTTGAAAAATGTGAATTTCAGCAATGTGACGACTCAATTTACTTAAAAATACTTTATTTTGATATTTTACTTCCTGTGTATCTGTTTGTTTTGTCTCCTTCCAGGAAGAGCAGGGGAAGAATCTGATCTCTCTGCCCTACACTACAGCTACTGCCGTTCTTCGCAGTGATGGGACTGTCTGGCTTGAACCTGAAGTCCTCTTTTCTGGACCAAGACAGGGTAACACACAGATGTAATGAATGCATGCAGCCTCACCTACTGCAGTCTTCCATTTATCTCTTTTATTTTATATTCTGTGTTGAATAATTATACACCAGTCCTCTCTTTTAAAGAATTGTTATTCATAGTACAAAAATCAGATACTAAAAAGCTCCATTTAAATAAAATGTATGGAGTTTTGGTCTTGAAAAGGTAAAAGGCAAGCTTTCAAAAAAACCCTTGCATAAAATTGCAAAAGTGTTTGCAATGAAATATGAATCAATATTATGTTAAAGAGACCCAGAAGTACAAGAATATCAAAGAAAACTTCCAAAGGTGCCTCTGAATATTAACCTTGCAAAACAGATATATTGGCCAGATTCCATGTCCCATGGACCAATCAGGGTCATTTAATGAGAACAAGGCGGTAACTAAAGGCATGGGTTAGATTTACTGCAAGCAAATAAACAATGGTGGCCAGTGTTTAGCTTAAATGTAGTTAAAACAGGCAGAAAGAAGTTTTTGCTCTTCTTCTGACTGACTTGTGTGAGAGTTTTATGCACCAACTAGCTTCACTGATTGTTAACAATGATAGTGACTTCCTGTCAAGCTCATGTTATAGTTTTCTGGTCTAATCCCCCTCCTCCCCTCCCCCTCGGAGGTTCTTCCCTTCCCAAACACTGACTATGACGATATCTCTCCCTCAGCGTTTGAGTTTCCTCAGATTAACTACTCCATGTGCAGTGGAGAAAAATACTCCTTCACCTACGGCCTGGGACTCAACCATTTCATCCCAGACAAGGTAAGACAGCCTCACTAAATACAGCGTCAGCGTCCCTACTTTTAAGAAATCAAGGGAGCGTCTTTGTGATGTTGTTTTTGCGGACTTGCTGCAGATAGTGAAGCTGAACGTTCAGAACAAACAGACCTGGGTGTGGCAGGAGGAGGAGTGTTACCCATCAGAGCCGCTGTTCGTACCCCGACCTGGAGCAACAGAGGAGGATGACGGTACAGCACACACAGACTTAGACTTTAATAGACAACAAGCAAACTATGACTCAAGAACTTCACCTCAAACAAACCCTTATACTAGTGGTGATAGGTATGCTATCATTAATGTTTACACCTCATCATTGTCACATCTGTGAGGGAAACAAACACCTGTCTCTTGTGTTTCAGGTGTGCTGCTGAGTATCGTGGTGAAGCCGGGTGCAGAGAGACCGAGCTTCCTGTTGGTGCTGGACGCCAAGAAACTGAGGGAGCTGGCCCGAGCAGAAGTGAACACCATTATTCCTGTGACGTTACACGGCATGTACAAACCCTAAGTCTTGATGAATAACTGACTCTAAATAGTGGATTTCTGAACATATTATACCCTTAAAAGTGACTTTAAGCTATACATAGGTCAACAAGTACTTCTATCAAAGGTCTGGTTTACATATAGTCAGGTATTTCTGAAAACTGAGGTTTTCACCATGTTACATGTATTTTCAACACAAAGAAACGCCTCAGTTTTCAAAAATACCTGCCTATATGCAAACTAGGCCTAAATGGTTTAAATTAGTGGATCTCAATTGGTGGGTCGGGACCAAAAAGCGGGTCATTAAGTGGGTCCTGAATGTGTGCCTGAAAAAAAAAATGCGCCAGAAAGTCTGTGAAACTTTCAAACTCACTTGTTTTGCCCTGTCTCTTTGTTTTGTCACATTTGCATGCTTTAAGGTAGTGCAGCACAATTTGGTATTAAGGTGTGATTTTAGTTGTACTGGACAATAATGCAGTTTGCAAATGTGATATAATACATTCAAGTTTTTCCTTTCTGAAAATAAAGGTACTTCTATAAAGTGCAATGGTGGCACCATTGTAAACTCAGAGGCCTTTCTGCAGGCTTTTTCATAAACCTTTTAAGTTCTACTAAATGCAAAAAAAAAAATGCCTGGCATCAAAGGATTTTGATTAGAGTAATTGTGCAGCACTACTTTGAGGTCTAAACTATACTATTTTTCATTAAATAAATCCAGTAAAAAAAAAAAATCAGATTTTCGAGTTTATTGTCTCATTGAGGAGTAGTTGGTGGGTCCTGGAGCTCAACTATGTAGTTAAGAACCACTGGTTTAAATTATTTATTGTGCTTAACAAATTTATTAGACCACTTGTCATATTTGTCTCAGAGACCATCCAGCATCATGAAGTGCTTTAATGCGGACTGTTTCATTTTCAGTGAGCTCTCCACCTTTTACCATTTTGAACAGGAATGAGGAATTTCAAACTGAATTCACCCAAATTTGAGCCGGTTCACTGGGCTTCTCTGAGATGTAAGAAATTAATCAAGCATAACATTCAACCGCTAAAACTAATTTTTCTGTTCAGGAATGCAAGTAAATAACTATAATTTGACATTTTAATCAAGAAATAATAATGTGCTTTACTATTTTTCAGTTTTTTTGTTAATCAGTAAATTTGAAAATTCCTGGATAACAACAATAATTATATTTTAGCACTAGAAATATCATTTGGGTTAAAGAGCTTCTACATATTGGTGTATTAACCATTGCAGAAACATAAAAAATGATTTTGGTAATTACCAATGCTGTTAATTTAGGGCAGCTGTGGCATAAACCTTACTTTGGGCGGTGGTCTAATACATTTGTTAAGCACTGTACATTATTGGTTGTTTCTAAGGGGGCAAAAAGTACAAGAAAAGATTCTCAGTATTTTTTTTACATGCACGGGCCTCAGGATACAAAACAAAACAATGTAATCTTAATATTTGTCTCAAAAAGATGTTTTAGTACATTTATCCAGCAGTTAAAGCTCCCTGCTGATCATATCTTTTCATGTAATCTACTTAGCAGAATCAGCAGCAGGTGAACAAAGACAGCCATTTACTTATCCTCAATATTGTCTTATTTAAAATCTCAAATCATCTTGTGATACATTTTTCATAATTTCTTAAAATACCAAAAGTATATGGTTTTATTTAATCAAGTTATCCAGCACGTGGTTGGGTACCATTATTCATAATACCTTAAAGAAGATGACATTTATATTATTGTTCGTATAAGGCTATGTTTTACTATTTTTGGCATTCAAGCTTTTTTTGTTATGTATGTGTTTGCAGCCTCTTGTGTGTGTGCATGACAAAAAAGAACATTTTTGCTTCTTGATGACTGATTTATAAAAATATTCTGCAATGCTTTGGTAAATTTGATACTAATTTCTTCCCTGAAATAGTTTTCAAAACGTTGCATAAGTGTTGCACGTGCAGCTGCATGAAACGGCCTAAACAGGCTTCATCATCCACTGTTGTTCAGAAATAAAAAAAGTGTTTTAAAACGTCATTGGGTCTCTTGATTTCCTTTAGATGTCTCTTTAACTTTATTTTTAAATATGGGTCCCCTGTTTGTCTGAGTTCTGGTTTAAAATCTTCCTGTGTAACCAGCTAAAACAACCTGAACAATCTGACAACGAGTGGTGTGGGCCTGGTTATTTGTACTATGGGAGCTTGGTGAGCTGAGGCGTCCCAGGAGATGCGGGTGGATTGGCAGCAAGAGTGGGACTGAAATACTGACAGAGAACAAACAAAGAGGGCTCAGCTTCAAAGACGGGAGAATAAACCAATGCACTGTAAAAGAGAAGGAGCTCTCAGAGGTTTTTGAGTTTCACTGGAGGGAGCTGAGATGTACAAAGTTCACATCAGAGGCAGGTTTCTCTCCTGATGTAAGAATCAGTTTGAAGGATTACTCATAAAGCAGTGAGGGTTTAAGAACAGTTAGACATTTACTCTCAGGTTTACTCAGACAGGTGAATATGTAATTGTAGCGCCTTAAACTGAAGCCTCTCCAGTATCTGTTGAGCCAAATTCATCCATTTAAAGGGTGCAGTTTAATGTGAATGGTCTGGAAGACGAAAATGTTATTTTAGTAAAGACTATAATGATTTCCCTGCAGCATGTGAACCCCAGAGTGAGGGGGATCAGAGTTTCATCACACAGTGAGCTGCAGAGTCTGGCTGCACGGATCACACAGGTAAGGACTTTATTTATCAAGGGGCACATTTAGTCTGTTTACAACATTACGTTTACAAATCATGGTGTTTTTCTTTGATTTTTTTGTCTAGATTATTAACAACAACATTGTCACAAAAATGTAAAATGAACTGAAGTTGAAACGTGAAAACTTCTGCTGCTCAAACTTCCACATTTGCCAAACTAATGAAAAAATTAAGGCAATTTTTCTTCTTTTGCAAAATGAACAAGACACGGGAAGAATTCAATATTTTGGGGGAAAAAAACATGCTGCTAAGAAGAAATAATAGATATAGATTATGTAAAAACAATGTTTACTGAGATAAAATAAACATATTGTATGAAAAAATATACAAAAATAAATCATTCAGACAAAATTAACATGGGGAATTGATGCAAATTTAAACAAATGCAAAAGTCCTTGTCATAATTCATCATTTATTAGAGATCACATTTTTGATTATAGGGTACTTTTATATATTTGATAACAATCAGTTAAATAAATCAGTTGTATTTGTTTGGTTACTTGTATTTTTTGTCAGAATTACAGAAGCCCTAAAAGGATACCTATTCATATGTTTAATTTTACATCATATTTATATCAAAATTAGTACATTTTGCTAGAGGTTGCTCCTTATTCTGAAGTAGAATGTATGGATGTAGGAATTCTTCAGGACACATTACAGTTTGCATTAACATCCTCTATGTTGATCTGATAAAAGGTGGAAAGCACTTCAGTACAGCATGGTGTAAACAGGGTCTCAGTCTGTCCTCAGGATGCAGTGTGACGGTCATGCAATATGGAGTTATTTTCCTGCCAAAACTTCACAAACAAATAAAGTGTGTTTCACAAATATCTGGGGATGCACAATCTAATACAGCAAGCAACAAACAAATACACACAATTTTTTCTAATACAAAACCATGCCATATGAAAAAATATGAATATGGAAAAAAGCGTCTAATATGACATAGTTCTCTGCTGTACTAATGCATGTTTCCAGCAGGTGGCGCTGAAGCCCTGTCAAAAGGTGATTGACGTCAGCTCAGGTGATCTCCAACAAGCAGGAATGAAACCAGTCTCATTCCTTCGTCAGGTCAGTTTCAGCCAAATGATTTCCTTCTACACATTCAAAACTTACCTCTTGACTCTGCTGATTTTCTGTTTTTTATTTGTTGTAAATCAACTTATGTTCCTGAGTTCTGTTTTCTAGACACGTCTAACTCTGTCATGTTTTCTCAGGTGTTGGCCGTCTGTTTGCACCCTGAGCTCCTTAAAGACAAAGATCTTCCTCTGGATGTCAGACTCCGAGCTCAGAGGTTCCTGGAGGTCTGTGATGGAGGAAGTCTGGGTGAGGACTTCTCTGTAGCATCTGTCTGTTCAGGTTATTTTATAGAATCATAAGGAGTCAGGGTAGAGGAGGGGGCACTTTGTCAGATGTCCACAGGAAGACTATTCTACAGAGCAGTGGTTCTCAAATGGTGTACCTTGAGGCAAGTCTATGTGTGCCTCGGGAATTTTTATAACCATACATTATTACTACAACTATACAGCAACTAAAGATACTGTAACCCATGTCCTTGCTGCATGCACGCATCAGACATTGCATTGGATCATGCAGCACTGCATGCTCACTGTCCATCTGTCATATTTGCAATTCTCTGCCCTGTATATTGACTGTTTCCATCCATCCATTTTCTATAATGTTTATCCCGTTTGGGGTCACGGGGGCTGGAGCCTATCTGAGCTGTCATTGGGTGAGAGGTGGGGTACATCCTGGACTGGTCGCCAGTCAATCATAGGGCTGACATGTAGAGACGGACAAGCAGGCACAGTCACATTCACACCTACAGCCAATTTTGAGTCACTAGATAACCTAGTGAGCATGTTTTTGGTGGTGGGAGGAAGCCAGAGTACTTAGAAAGAACTCACACATGCACAGGGAGAACATGCAAGCACTGCACAGAAAGGCCCTGGCCAGAAAGTGAACCAGGAACCTTCTTGCTGTGAAGCAACAGTGCCGTCATGCAGCCCCTTGACTGTTTGGCTGTTTTCCCCTTATAAAAATATGACACCTCATAATTTGAAAGTGGAGAGTTGGAGGTGTGGTGCCTTGCATTGACTAGACTCTGTGAGCCACATAGTTTTGTCTCCATATTTGCAGACAGACCATAACATTTCATAAATGGATGTGGGTAAAATTCATGCATCACACTCTCCACTTAGTAATAAAAGCTAACAATTTTGGTGAGTAGAAAGTTGAAAATAATTAAGAATATCCTCTCGTAAGATACTCCTGGTGCTTTGTCATCCTCTGTGCAACCTCTTTTCTTGTCACTTGTCCATCTCGATACGAGTGACAGAGAGGAAAATAAGAATATGGTGACAGGGGAGAAACCTTGTGCCATTAAGGTGTGTGCACTCTGTCGCTCATAGGCTGTCAGGCTGATTTGCAGTTGCGACACGAGCTTAAAAGACTGTTTAAAAGGACATGACTATAGTGTGCCTTGACACTTTGACTTGATTTTTAGTGTTGCTTGGGCAACAAAGTTTGAAAACCACTACTGTACAGGGCCCTTTGTCATGTATTGTCCAATGAGAGGGCTCATCATTGTGTTTCATACAACAGGGTCATCCAAAAAAAGTGCCATTTTTCAAGGCATTGGTGAGTCTACTGGGGGTTTCTGACCTTTTTGTCAGTGTTCCCTTTAATGAATGAAAACAGTCTGCTACAGGAAAAACCTTGTCCAGCACCGACATGGAAAAAATGGTTCATTGCTGTCAAAATTAGCATCAATTTCTATTGTTCTCATTGATAATGTCCCATTAAAAAGGCGCATACACGTGTGTCACTACCAAAATAGTCTTTTATGAACCATCCTGTTACATTAGTTTTAATAAATATATGCAAACCTAATGTTGACAACCTCTGGGCAGACAAAGCCTCTGACCCCTCTAAAATGTTTGGCATCTCTAGGTTCGTACACGGCCTCTTCTGGTATGGAGTACATCAGACGAAGAATTGCTGAGTTCATCACCAGACGAGACGCTGGAGTTCCTTCAAACGCCAAAGATGTCTTTATTTCTAGTGGCTCTCAGAGGGCCCTCATGGTAAAAATTACTTTGAATGTAAACCACCTTTGCCTGAAATGTGTATGTGTAATGTATAAATATATGGATAAGTCTTGCATTGTGTTGTTAAGGTGGCAGTGAAGCTGATTTCCACTGTGGAAGGGGACATCCGTTCAGGAGTGCTGACCCCGATGCCCTGCCCTCACACCCTGCCTGCCCTGCTGGATGAGGCTGGGGTGACACTGGAGCCATACGAGCTGATTGAGGAGCAAGGATGGGCTATAGACCTGGACAAACTACATGAAGCTTTGAAGGATGCTAGGGGGCGCTGTAACCCTAGAGCTATTTACATCAGCAACCCAGGAAACCCTACAGGTAAATGACAGACAAAACCTACATTAAAGCCACATTTAACCTCTTTGGGATTGTCAATTTTTGTTGCTTTTTGTCATCCCAGGTCATGTGCAGGACAGACATTCAATAGAGGAGGTGATTCAGTTTGCAGCAGCAGAGAGACTTCTGCTGCTGGTTGATGAGGTAAAACTTTATCTACAACTCAGTATTTTCTACGGCGGCACATTTCTGCCAGCAAGCTAAAAAATCATAACTTATAAAGTAAAAATGTAATCATTCAAACAAAATATTTATCACAGCATACAATAATAGTAAATAATAGTAGAAGCAAGTAAACAATTTCTGTGTCCATGTTTCAAAATTGTCGTTTTTTTTTTTTAATTAATATCGATATTTCAGTGCAGAAATTATACATAATGTATCTTTAAGGGGCCACCAAAAAGGACCTAGGAGGACTGACTGGGCCTCAGGACCTCCAATTGAACAGCCTGGGTCTACAAGATTAAGAACTGTTTAATGCATTTTCAGTTTATTTGGGACAGTGATGCTGTTTGGGAAGTGAAGGGAAATAAATTCTTTTTTATTTAGGTTTACCTGAGTGTCAGTCAGTGTTTTGGTGGTGTGATAAAAAGCAGTCACATTTTGATTTTGTTAACACAGTATTTAATTATCAAATGAGGAGAAGTCTGTTCAGTGATACTGTCCCTTTTAACCTACAGAATCTAATCTAATCCAACTGCATTAATTCCCTGTTATTCTGTTTTTTTCTCCAGGTGAACCAGGACAGTGTGTTTGGACCAGGCAGAGAGTTTATTTCCTATAAGAGAGTCCTGTTTGAGATGGGCGAAGAGTTCTCACAGACAGTAGAGATGGTCTCCTTTTACTGTCTCTCCACCGCCTGCTGTGGAGAGTGAGTTCTGTCTGCTATATTTGTAAACAGCATTTTGTGGGCTTTTGGGCTCCTTTGGTGGGTCCTGAGGCTAGACCAACCAGGAAACAAAGGGAGTTAGAATGAAACGTCTTCAAATATGTTGAGGATGAAAGAGAAACTAGCCTTTTTCACTTGTGCATAAAATGTTTATGCAGTGTTTTTAATGTTTTTTGTGGTTTTATAAGAGAAAAAGTAGCTAAATTGCTCATGGTTTGTCTTAGGTGTGGTTTGAGGACAGGATACATGGAGATGATCAACATCGACCCACAGGTGAAGTTTTTTGTCGACACGTGTCTTTGCATCGATATCTGTGCTCCGGTGGTGGGACAGCTTGCTCTGGATGTCATGATCGACCCACCAACACCTGGAGACCCGTCCTATGACACATATACACAGGTAGCACATCAGCCTCTTTAGGTTTATAAAAGATTATCAAAGAGCATCAAGATCAGGAACATGCAAGTTTAGCACACAGCCAAACTCAAATAAAATCTCTGTTGTTTCCTAATCCAAAAGGAGATTCTTCTCACTCGAGCCACTTTGTCCCAGAATGCTCAGCGGGCTCAGGAGTTCCTGAATGATCTACCAGGGATGAGATGTGAGCCAGCGATGGGAGGGATCTACCTTTATCCCCGCCTTGATTTACCATCTGAGATTGTCAGGGAGGCAGAGGTGGGAAAATAAGACAAAAAGCTTTAATATACAGGTGAAAAGCAGCAGATTAGACGATATTTTTTAACAGTTCATTCCTTTTGAGAATTTGGTTAGACCAGAGCCATTCCTTGAGTGTTGATATAGAGTAATCTCACCTTTACCTGGCTGTATACAAGGGGCTTTTGATTTGTAAAGTGCTTTTTGTTTTTTCTCTGCAAACGTCAGCTTTCAAACTAGCAATAGAAAGTAGTAAAAATGTGTAAAATCCTCCCCAGTGTGCTTTAAAGTCTTTCCATAAAATAACATTAAACATTCACTTCTCTGTCTTTAGATATCAGAGGTGGAGGCCGATGTTCTGTACTGTCAGAGGTTGTTGAAAGAAGAAGGCGTGTTAGTTGGAGCTGGGAGTCAGAATGGTCAAACTACCGACAAACACCATCTGAGGTGAGCCACGTTAAGTTAAACATATTAAAAGGTCTGTTATGATGTCTCATAGAGTGACTGTATCATGTTTTCTCTCAGGCTGTGTTTTAACGTTCCTTCTGACTCTCTGGAGGACGTCCTGACTCGACTTGGTTCTTTTCACCTTCGCCTCTTGGACGCTCTTCCTCATTCTCACAGAGGTGTGGAGGACATGGATACGAGGGGAAAATATAAAAAAGACATAAAGCCTTTGGTGTAGAAGGATTGATCCTAAATATGAATGTGTCCTATAGAGAGTAGATTTGTGATACTAACTATACTTTAAAACTTTTGATGATTAATGATCCAAACCAGACTGGGACTGGTGATCTAAAACACCCCAGTCCTTCTTTTTTATGCATAAAATTCCAAGGCAGTAGTACTAGTTCAGTATAATCACCTACTGTATGTTTGTCTCCTGCTTAACAAATAAACAAAGCACAAAAGTCAAAATATCATTCTTTGAAAAGCTTTGAATTCAAATTTAATTGTACCTTGAATTTTGTGTAACCATCCTTGTATAGCAATTGACACACTGTAAGACAATTCAAAATATTTACAGTTCTTTTAAAATTCTTTTATACAAATAAGTAAAAATACATTACAGCGATTAAATTACAATTGTAATTACAGAACATGATTTCCTTCTGATGTTTTAGTTTGTTGACATTTAAATACATGGTTACAGCAAAAACCAGTGCTGAGTATTAAGGCTGGGTGACTCTTTATGTCACATGTTTTCCTTTAAAAAGGATCTGAAGTGGGTTAAGGCTGAAAAGACCCATGAACAGCACACTCTATTTATGTGCAGAACAAATTTAAATGCATTTCCAGACTGCAATCCAAAATCTACATTTATTCTAACAGTTTACAGGTTTTTAATCATCTGTATACAGCTTTTGTCAACACATTAAAGACTAGGGTCATCATAATTACTGAAACTTTGACACTATTTTGATGTCACTTGTTTCCATTAGATTCAATCTCCAGAAAACCATGAGTGCTGGGAGGTAAAGAAGCTGTGAAAACCTACATAACCTCAATTAGATTTTTAGCATAAGGCTGCTACCAGAAAAAGAGAGAGGAGTAATGGTCCTTCTAAAGTCACAGGTCAGCAAATAGTGATGTTTCTCAAGACTTTTTGGTATTAAAGTTATGTTTTTATCTCTAACATTCTCTTAACTGCATAAAAACACATTTCATTTTCAGGTATGAAAACAGGTATAAATGCTGATTGAGTCTTACTATCAAAGTTTAAAGGGGACATATTATGCAAAAATCATTTTTTCAGACTTTTCTAACAAAAATATGTGCCTCTGGCCTGTCTACAATCCCCTCAAGTACCAAAAGAAAATCTCTCTTCAGCTGGCATCTGAGAGGAGGATCAGGAGAGCTACATCCATTCAGCCACATCCATTTTCTGAGGGGGGCGGAGTCAGACAGCTCATTAACATTTAAAGCCACAGACAGAAATAGCTTGTTCTGAGCAGGGCTGAAACAGAGGGTTTTTGTAGACATGAAAAAATCCAACACTGGAGTGGTTTTTTAGCAACAAACTTCATTGGCATGTTTTGGAGCCTCTGAGACCAATTTAACTTTTTCTTAATAGGGTAAAATATGTCCCCTCTAAAATTCTAATATCAAGACTTTAATTTGTAACGACCAAGAATGTGCAGAAATCTGGATAAGATATTTACATTCACCAGTATCTTAGTCAGGATGTGGAGTTTACATGCTCTAATCATAACCCCGATACTTACGGTTCTCAATCTGATCACAACCAGGGCATCTGTGTGGACATTATCTCAGTCTTTAATTGAAAACCTTGAGGAAGATTGCTTTTTTCCCCTAATATGAGGTTAGAAGACCAGCATCTCGACATCTCTATTGATATTTCTGTATCATGTGCAAACAAATGTGTAGATATTCAGCGCGTCCAACTTGCGTTTCCTTCAATAATCAGTCAGTGCTTCTCAGAGTTTAGTGTAAATCCTCTTGGCACGTTGGTGAGGAATCACTTATCTGCAGTGTCATTTTAAGGCTGTACAGAATGAGTTTTGCTTTGTCCAGAGAGAACAAGGATCCTCTATATACGTAAAAGGGCTGACTGAAGTTTCTCGGTGGAAAGCTGATACCGCTGTTGTCTGATGATGTCCAGACAGTCACTGAGAACCTGCAGGCAGAAAAACAACAATCATGAATATCTGAAGCTGAAACTTAGCTTGAAATCTCTGCTGGAGTGACGGCAGGATCAGAAAGTGTTGGTATGTCATGTATAGAGCAGTGGCAAGACTGGCACACTCTGGTTCAGCAACATGTAGTTTAGACTGGGAGAGGAACAGCAACATCACCAGGGCCCTTGAGGAAACTAAATATATGAATTCAGGACAAGTTCTCCAGCCGTTCCTTTAAATAATCTTTTATCTCTATTTTAAAATCAGTTGTCTTTCTTCACTGCTTGGCTGTTACAAGTTGTGACTGTTAAGAAATTACTAAATATGTTTATACTGCCCCCTCCTGGCAAATAATCAACACATGCAGACCAACACCTATAGCAATCATAAAGATGCCTAAAACAGGCCAATAATGTGTTTACAGCAACACATTAGTCATTCAAATTAAGTCTTCAAGGTGAAAAATTGTATCAAATATTCACATTCATTAACACGAAAAATAAAAACACCCCATTATAAGACGTTTTGCCCCTGATGAAGAAGTGACACTGATGCAGTGTTGTTTCCAAAAGTTGAACTGTTCTCATCTGGTCTGTTAAGGATGCTTTGATGCTTATGATTCTGTTCGTCATAATTCTCTAATCTATTTTTGAAAATAAATGCATTAAATTTGTGATTTAAAAAGTGATGGATCTAGTCCACAGCCTGTGATTTTCTTGAGTCTGACCTCTTCATATAAAGTTTCTTTCTTTACCTTCCTGGTGTCCTGAGGCAGAATAACTCCATCATCCCACAGCCTGCCAGAGGAGAAGAATGCTGAGCTCTCTTCTTCTAATCTCTTATTTAACTTCTCCTCCCGTTTCTTCTGCTCCTCGTCTGGCTGCTCACTGTCAGGGGGGAGCAAAGAGTCAGAGTGACCAGGAGCCGCCATCGACACTCTGGCGTTTGGCCACAGGAACAGGAAGTTTGGATCAAAGGCCCGCCCACACTAGAGTAAAGACAAATCAAGTAAAAAAGCTCATTAAAGTGTGTAGCCTAAATCCTGCAAATGCATCATGTTACCCTTACTTTACGAGGTTTAATACACCTTTCACATTGAGATTCACATTGCATGGCTCTCTAAAATTGAATAACAAACTTTTTTTTTTAAACATGCAACATGTATGACTGGTGTGCTTATTTAGGAACAAAGAGCCAACAATTGTCTGGCTGGAACATTACACATTTCCAACTTAGTGTTTTAGGAGTTTACCTGCGATTTCTGTTAATTGAAAATCAGAAAATGCTCAATATTGGGTGCCTATAGCTTCTATTTCTGTTGGTATCAACAAAAGGGTTTTTCTCATTGGCTTTCTACTAGCATTATTTTGAAATTTGACACACTGGTACAACCTTGCATGGATTTATTAAATCATTAAAGTGATAATTTTATTCTTCAGCAGAAAAGAAATAAAAACCAACTAAAGCACACATTTAACTTTTCTATTATCATTTTTTCAAAGTGAGGAGTACTTAAAGTTTAAATTCTATCCATGTAAAACTGAATTCAGAAGTATCTCCTCAGACTCTCACCATGGCGTAACTATCAGCACCGTGACAACCACCAATCACCACAGTGATTTTAGGGACGGAGGCACATGCCACTGCTGACATCATCGACCCTTGAGCCTTCAGACGGTTACTGTTTGTCTCTGCCTGAAAAAGAGAAACAGACACACAAAGACTACTTAATTATTAGATAAAATACTGCAGAGTTTAATCACATATTCCTTATTTTCATTCATTCATGTATGACTTTACTTTTAGTTGTTTTGATGTCCAGAAAATGGCAGATAGAATTAAAATACAAGAAGCAGAAAGAAGTTTTGAAATTGACTTGTATGATGCATTTTGAAACTGTTAAATTAAATTAGAATCAGAAACACATCATCTATCTGGAACAACATTCACTTGTTTAAGTCCTGGGTTCTCAACTGCTGGGTCAGAGCCCTAAAGCAGGTTGCATAGCCATTTTCAGATTTATGCCTGAAAAAAAGTTGTGTCAGAAGTCTCTGATGTGCTTTTACTTTGAAGGATGTGTCTCTCTGTCTTTGTTTTGGACCATCCCAAGTCCAAACTGTCCCATAAAAGTAATTTGGTTATGATTAAAACCACCAAACAAATTTGGGTTAAGATTTATTAAGGATGTGGTGGTTGGTCCTGACACTAAACCAGCTGAGAACCACTGGTTTAAGTTGCTCTAACCCAATCTAGCAGGGAGAAATAGAGGTATATAACAGAAGTGCTAAAAGGAAATCAGTATGTTTTTTTTATTTTATAGCTTTCTTGGAACAGCAAGTAATTTTAAACAAAGAAAGGCAAGACCACGCTTCAGCTGAAAAACAACTGCAAACGACTGCATCTCAGAGCAGACAGACTATAATATTTTTACTCTAAGGAAGACACCTGCCATCTCATAACATCAGTTTGTGGTTTGTTTACACCATATTAAAGTTGCTGAACTAACCTTGAGCTGCAGCATTTCTTTCAGTTTTTGCTGTGATAAGTCTTTTTAGTTTATTTTTTCAAGCTCTTAGCTCATTTATATTTTTGTCTCAAGGTACTGACCCTTTCTTTCTCATGGTAACAACTTAGTTTAGGACAATTTCTCAAGATCTTGAGAAACAGAGTCTTTATCAGGGGAAAACCAGTGTTGTCATCACATGATAACACCGTAAATTTACCACAATATCAAGAAAACAACAAAACTTTTCCTGCTGTCACAGGAAATCTTGATCCAATTAAATGCATGGATGCATTTCCTCTTAGGGCTTTCTAATAGAAATGCAATTTAAAAAAAGAAATGAATACAAAACTCCATAGTATCAAAACAGCCACAGACAAAAGGCTGAGACAGTTGAAAGAATACAGCATTTTGTCCAGAAAGCACAGTAATGGACAACAGATGATGCACATGCAGAGTGTTGCAAAGTTCTTACCTGTGTTGTGGAGAGTGTCAGAGCAGCTGAGGGGGCCGTGTTCTGCAGGAAGATGAGTGGGATGTCTCTCTGGTCACATAACTGGACAAAATGACTGCCTTTCAGTGCAGCCTCGTATGACAGCTCTCCGTTGTTGGCTATGATTCCCACCAGGTGCCTAAAAAGTGGGATTTAAACATAATTTGACAATTGAAGTACATTAAATAATAAGTGAATACCTGATTAATCTTTACTGCTGTTCAGGTTCACTCAACATGTGCATAAACATGTTGCTCAAAGTGTCCAGAACACAAAAAACTATGTACCAAATGCAAAATCAATAATGGCTACATCAACCACACCACTGTATTGCTGATTTATGTAGGCTTGTATACATCAGTTAATGTTGCCCTTTTTGCAAGTGCATCAAGAAATGGTAACCAGAGTCAAACTGCATGTTTGTGCATATATAAAGACAATAAAGTTGACTGATTCTGTGCAACACAGACAGGATTGAATGGGTATTATTGGCGAAATTGTCTTGGATTCCTCAGACCTGCTTTAGTCTATCACAAAGTCAAATTAGCTCCTCAGACTCTTATGAATAATTAAATTACTATTCTATTCATTATTGTGATACTTATGACAAATAAATGCTACTAACTGAACCCTTGTTTAGAAATCTTATGTAGCTTTTAGTCCCTATTGGAGGAAACGCATTGGAGTTTTGTATTTGGCCTCTGTCGCTGAATACTGATCTGATTAAGAAGTCACAGAGGGCGGCTGTTAATCCCACAGGGGGTCACCCAGTTTATAAGGGAGGAGTTTAAACATTCATTTTCAGGTTAAAAAAGCAACTATAGCTTCAGATAGATGAGAAAAGACTGTATTTTTGCATCCATGAAACAAAGAAGATACTTTTACATAGTAATACAGTATTTGACCTTCCATCTTGAGGTCAGTCAGTAATAAATTATATATTCTATTCTTCAGCTTTTGGTTCTGCAAGAGAGATTGCTCTTATCTTTTCCTTTTCTATCACTCTTAAAAATATCTAATTCCAATTCCTCTGTTGTTTTTATTTTGGTCTCTGTGTTTAATAGTGCTCCAGGATTCTTATGTTTGATTGTAGCTTTTGTTGTTTTTAAATGTGCTTTCTAAATAATTTTGTGTTTAATATTTACTGGGGAGATTTTATTTGATTTGTGCTGGCAGGGTCCTTACAAAAACAGAGATTCAGTACCATACAATATCCTACTTACCATTCTGACATTACTAAGGACATAAGCTGCCAGTTTCTTGTTAGAAATGTACACTATTCTTGTATTTGCTCTGATGATATCATTCTGTGAATGTGTTTGATTACCCATGTATCTTCCCAAATCCGGTGACGAGCGTCGTCCCGTAGCGAGCTTTAAACTCCTGGAAGCGGCTCCCGTCAGTTAGTCGACTGACTACCTGGACGGACACAAACAGCCAAATAACCGTGATCAGTGCTGGTTAAGTAAATATTCACTTCTTCTTCACTTCTTCTTTTTTTTTTTTTTTTTTTTTTTTTTAAATCCCGAAGGGCTACTGGGTAAACACAAGAAAATAAAACAACAGATGGATATGAAAACTACAAAATTTTCAATGTTAAAATTTAAAATTTTAGGAACAAAACAAGCATGTAAGGAATGAATCCAGCATTATTTAAGGATATATGAGATAAGCATATTCCCAACCATGAAAACATGTCTGTCATATGTTTTTAAACATAAAGGCTTGGTGCAGAGATTGTGAAAACTTTGATTGTAAGTAACGCTTATCAGTGTACCATTTTAGCATCCAGACTGTAGTTATAACTCCTTGGAGCAAGCCCCAGAAGCTCCTCTGGACTGTACCGGGGCTCCTCCTCTGCTTTCCTCTTCGTCATCACCTCCTCATCATCTTCCTCTGGTAGCTGGAAGTTTAGTGTAGATATGATGTTTCTGGTGTAACTGTATGCCTCCTTCTCTTCCCAGGCAAAATGGTCCACACAGCCACTCACTCTGTAACCACAAAATGGATAAACTGATTCAAATATGTTGTTCTTTCTTTTGTTTCTGTCTGTTTAGGGTTTTTTTTTATTTTATAGACTCACTCAGCATGAAGCCTAGCTCCTCCCAAGTTTTCTGGTGTGACTTCTTCTCCCGTGGCAGCCTTAACAAGAGGTGGTCCACCCAGGAAGATGGTCCCTATCCGGTGCACCATGACTGCTTCTTCTGCCATAGTAGGAATGTACGCTCCACCCGCTGTACACGACCCACAGACCACCGATACCTTTAGAATTATAAATGTTTTAATCTAAAACAGTACTTTAATGTCTAATGTGACTTCTAGTTATCTTTATCTTTGGATACTGCCCAAGTAAAGAAAGCATGCACAGCTTTTAATTCTTTACCTGTGGGATCTTCATGGCTGACATGATGGCTTCATTATAGAACGTCCTTCCTCCCTGGTTCTTATCAGGAAAGATCTCAGACTGGATATTTATGTAAACATAGAGAATTAGAGATTAAAACAGCAGGCAGCATATCATAGCTTTCATTCAGACCTCCTGAGAAGATGCCTCTTTAGCTCTGTCAACACTGGTAAGAGTTCAGACAGAAACCAGCATTTATATGCAGTACTACGCAAAAAATCTTGGTCCATGCTAACACTCTAGAAAACACAAATCATAATAAAATTCACAGCTGTGGGCTTACATGAGTAAACAGGAACCAGATTATTTTTCACTGTTTGGTTAATAATTTGCATTAAATATGGTACTAAAACTGAGGAAAAGCAATGCAAGCAAAAAACAATAATGACAGCCAATCATTAAGATAGATGTGCAGAGATGTGTTCATATGTTAACCTGCAGAGGTAGAAAAGCTCCTCCAGAGTCGACCAGATACACACAGGGCAGGCGGTTCTGTATTGCTACCTCTTGTGCTCGTAGCTGCTTCTTCACTGTGATTGGATAAGCTGTGCCGCCTTTCACTGTGGCATCGTTGGCAATAAACACACACCACAGACCATTGATCCTGCCAATGCCTGAAGGGGTGCAAAACCAACACATACACACAGTACACAGGGACATATGTCATTGGTGTTTATTTGTGTATCGCTGCGTTTTCATACAGTTAAAATGAAAGCGATAAATGTCAGAAACAAAGAGATAAACAAAGTTAACTTGGTAAATCAGTAGCAGTTCGCTGTAGTCAAAGCGATCAGATTATACAGTCTATAGTTAGTACCAAAGACACAGATGCAGCGAGTAGTTTCTGACCAGTCAGGCAGCCGGCTGAAGGGATATCTCCGTACGGCAGACCCAGACCAGCAAATGGAGACAGCTCCAGGAAGTCCTCATCATCCAGCAGGAGCTTTAGCCGATCCCTGACCAGCAGCTTTTTGTTCCTCTGAGTGTGTCTGGCGATGGCATTTTCCCCTCCACCTTTCCTAATTTTTTCACTCAACTCCATGAACCTTACAAAGACAGATTTGGAAATGTATTACAGTAATGTATGAGCTGATCAGAGCTCTAACAGACCAGCTAATGAGTGCATGACTTACTCTTTGTGGCAGGTGTTGCTGTTTCGGAGGTTGGCTTCATAAACGTGGCGTTGGATGAGTTGTAAGGGCTGCTCAAGTACAGGGAAGGCACTGCGGAGAGATCTCCTCTTTCGGGCTGCAGAGCTCATACAACGGACGGGACATTTCCCACACTGCTCAGAAAGCCTGAAACACAAGATAGTAACTCAACATGAATAGGGTAAGTACAGGCTGTAATGGTCCAGCTGGTGAGATGAACTGTGCAGGGAAAAGAAGCATGTTTGTATCCTATTTACAACATGACACCATGATTAAAACAAAGAGATTACTATCAAAAAAGAGTCTAACTCACACAGATTGTCAGTAAGCACTGTCTCAGCTTATTCATCTCCAGTTTTGCATCATCTTAATTAATCCCAGATAATTTATTTGGAAATGCAGAATAAACTGATAGTATCTCACTTATGTTATAAAACGTCAATGAGCAGACGAACTATAACTATTCGTTTTTTTGTTTGTTTTTTTCAAGTACACTTCTTTATTTAAAGGTGTTACATTGTAAGCATGGTTTAGTTATGTTATTTTTGTGACTATCTACATGTGTAATGTGGATGAAATAGTAGCTATGTCAATATTATATATATATTTGCCAAATATATTTCCAGTTAATAAACTATTGACATAAATGTGGGCAACAGAAAGCCAGATAGGTAAATTAAGACTCTGACCTCACTAAAACAAAGTGATCAAAAATGCAAATTTCTGAGTTACAGATGAGATGGTTACTTTTATTGGATGTGATCTGGATCTCTCACCTTCCAGTATATTTTAGCAACTAAAGAAGAAAATGCAAGGCACAAGACAAACTGAACCAAACTTACCGGAAAACTTCTGTATTTAGCAAGAAAGACCATCATCAAATGCTGGATATCTAAAGACAACCCTCTATTGGATGACTGATAAAAGACGGTTCTGAGAATACTCCCTCTTAAAAAACTGACTTATGCCTTTCCTAGGAACACTGAGGGATTCCTGAGGATATGGTAGCCTGTCTCAGATGCTACTGATCCTTTTAGTCTTGGCTTTGCTGTGGTGGTGCGGGTATTTTTATTTTTTGCCGTTTCATACGTGCTGTGTCTATGTATCATCAGATAATCTCAAATTTCGGCCTGTAAATTTTGTAAAAGATGCTCCACTGACACTAAAACCTCAATAAAAAGAGCAAGAAAATATCATAGACAAATTCATGGGCAGGTGCATTTGAAATTAATTCAAACCACAATATTTGTATCAGCAGGAGCCTCCGTCTGTGTTTACCTGTAGTGTCTCTCCTCCTTAGATTTTCTCAGCATCCGTGATAAAGGTGAGGTAAAAGGAGGCACAAAGACTGGACACATTCTTCCTCCACCGCACACACTCCTTTGAGGGACAGAGAGAGAAGTGACAAACAGGTTGGTTCTCAGATGTTGATCTGGTGTAAGCACGACAGAAAGTTCACAAGTTGATATTTGTTTCCAATTATAATGACTTGGTGCATGAATAACTACATGTCTACAAGCATATAATATTGGAGTATTGCAACTGTAAACTTACTTTTTCAAGATCCTACTCTGGATCTGACCCATCTTTGTATAAAAAAAAGACAAATATTCCCTTTCTCCTGCTTCTTGATTATGAAAATGTGGTGCTTCTGTTTTCTTCTTACAGGGCTGATTCCCTGACTTGAGGACAGGACCCCTTGTATAGGTTATCAGACAAATGTGAGGGATTTGAAAGATAGTTTTCAAAAATGAAAAACACTGTTCTGCAACACAAATTTAGATGATCCTATTTGCTCTGTCCCTCTCATGTTGTCTTTCTGTGCTATCAGGGGTTTTACTACTTTGTTGCCTCTGTTATGTGCTTGAATGAACCAACATGAAGCCCCACAAGGTCAAAGGGAAAAGTTTTTTTATCATGCAACATATACAGCACCATTGTCTTTACAGAAAAAGATTATGCGTATAAAACAGCTGATTAAATGTAATGCAATTTTGTAATTCATAACAACTTATTAGGCTTTTCAACTGGCATCAATTCAACTCTGCACATGTTGCATGTTTTCTTTTGCTGCCTTGATGAAGTGCAACTAATGGCACTCTTCTTATCACCACATAAATTGAAATACGGCAAGTTGAAATGTCTTAGTCGCATAAGAAGGAATGTATGACCTTCTCACCCTTTTTTTAACTTCTCTATCGTTTAAATACTCCAGGAGAAAAACAAGAGCAAACAGAAATCTTCAACACCACTGGCCTATAACTGAGACAAGAAGAAAATAAATGAAAACTTTTGCAATTAACATTAAAATCTTAAAGAACACTTAGAAATGCTTTTGTGGATGAACAACAATCTTTAAACTAGCTCAACAGGAACATCACAAACTAGCATGATATTTATTTAGGCAATAGGTTATAGACAAAGAACAGTCTGAGAACACAAACACATTTGGCTCATATTTCTGCTCATAAATCTAAATTTATGCATAAGCACACTGTCAAACCTTCTTTTCCAGAACTATATAGATATTTTAATGCAAAACTAATCTTTAGCTTAACGGTTACTATATGTAAGGAAAATGTATGCCAAAGGTCGTGAAGACATAGAGTACTTGAAGTGACAGACAAATGAAATGATTTATGAAAGAATTATATGGTATGACAACGTCTCTTACCTTGCCATACGTCGATACATGTCTGCTGTAAAATATCTGATCAATTAAGCTCAGAAATTGCCTGAAATCTGCTTCAATACAGTTTCGTTGACATCTCTCCCTAGGCTACTAGCTACTCTACTGTGGCGAAATTCTTCTTCGTCTGAAGCGTATCAGCCGGCAGTCGGGCTGTTGAGCTCACTACCGCCACCTCAAGGAAAATTACTAATAAGGACTTTCTGTACTTTATTTGTACACTGCAAAATTATTGACATGGAAAATAAATCACTTTTTGTAGTATACCGAATACTTTTGTCTATCTATCTATCTATCTATCTATCTATCTATCTATCTATCTATCTATCTATCTATCTATCTATCTATCTATCTATCTATCTATCTATCTAATGTTCTTATCACTGTAGTGACATATCTTGTCCACTAGAGGGAACTGTTCTTTCACTAATGAAGGAGTTCAGATTCAGTGTAGAGATTTATCAGTATGCCACTTATTACGTGTACCACATTAAAAACGCACTTATTTTCAGTAAATAAAAATGACCAACAAATTGTAAACATAAAGAAGACATAATTTGAAAAGCCATTGTAGAGATCAACATGTGTTGTCATTTAAAACAAAATGCTTAAAGGCTAAACTATTGGATCATAAAAATAGAAATTTCTACTTTAAGCCTCTGATCATCTTTGATCAAAACTCTTATGAGGCATCACCATATGCACTTGAAAAAAAACTTTGAGTAAAATACTACAATAACTAAAAAAAAAAATCTTTTTTTTTTGTTGTTGTTGTTGTTGTTTTTTTGCACTGGAAGTTACCCCAAAATATGATTCGTTTGGCTTATCAATCAAGCATAACTAGCCTTTATGTGCATTTAAGTTGAAATAATTTAATGTTGAACTTGATTAAATTATTTTTATATGTGTTCCTTTCATTAACTTATGATTAATTATGATTGTCTGTTGAGAGAGTTGCACATAAAATATAAATAGGCTTCTTGGTATACAAGTTGCTCATATCAACACTGTACAGTATTTCAAGGGCCACTTTGGTCCGGGACCCCTGGTTTGGCCGGCCCTGCTGATTGAGGCAGACACAGAGCAGCAGCAGGAGGAGGAGGAGGAGGAGGAGGAGTGTTTGTCGGGCAGACAGTCAGTCAGTGTGGACCGGAGTCCCAGCGGCAGTTTGGGAGAGTCTGAACCGGGAAACCTACGTCTATTACGGGAGAAGTCAAAACGGGGGAGTCCGCAATGAGTTGGGGAACGGAGCTTTGGGTATGTTTGAACTCTTTAAACTGACTAAGTGGCTTTCACTGCTTCTTTTGTTTGCGTTGGCACGGATGAGACGTGGACTTTTGGGACACGGAGAGGAAGAAAGGTGTCGTGTGGTGTTACCTTTTAGCTTTGTGTTGAAACGTTAGCTTCCCGACTGAGCCGTTAGCCGTTGGGAGCTAGAGCTAATGCTAAAGCTAATCCGCGGTGCACCTTAACGGCTGTGACAGTCAGCGGAACAATAGACAAGTCTGCAGACCACACGGGCATGAGAGCCGGGGGCAAAGGGGGGGTCAGCCTGCCTTCCACGCCTGGTTAACTGACAACTTAAATCATATGCGTGTGCTTGAATTGTATTTTAAGATTAAGTGGGAAGTTATAAAGTAGCATGTTGACGGTTTTTGTGTGTCACACCCAGTTCATTGAGAGGCTGGCAGGGATTCCCGGTAACAGGGCGGAGAGGCGCTGTGATCCGGGTAGACATCACCATCCTGCTCGGTCTTTATGAAAATTAACCATAGCTTATAATCCTTTCATGTCAATATCGGATTTATCATACTATTTATTGTTGACGCGAGTTTTCCACTGTTTTGTCTGAACTTTAATGCGATTAATTAAACGCTCATATTTCAGCCTTTAATACACAGATGACAGTATTTGCTATGGCTTATGGCATTAAAACTCAACAAATGGCTCTATGAAAGACATGTTTACTCTCTAGGTGAATGTATATATAAGGGCTGGCTGTTTGACGATGGAAAAAAAAACATAATCCTATTTTTGATTGATGGTTAGATCACAATTACTGAAGATTACTCACTAATTTTTCAACATCTGCATCATTTATTGGAGTTTAACACTCTAAACACAACACTATTCTCCACACTTTGAAAAACAAACAATATTTAGTAGGTATGAAAGACTATATGATAATAAAAACAAAGAAATAAGACTAAATTAACTATGTTTTGGGGTAGTAGTAATCTATTCTAGTGGCCAACATATAATAACAAATACTGAAACATGACTAAATAAGCCTAACACATCAAACAGCAAAGTAATAGTTTAATCTCGATTATCTTATTATGATTATGGGCAGCCAATTGTGATTGAACTAGAAACCCAATTAATTGCACAGCAATAACACAATTCTGTTATAGCTATTAGCTTTAATACACAAACCTTGAGTGCTGATTTTAACATAAGAGTGATGAACACTTAATTTAAAATAAGCTCCTTGTCTTATATTTTCGGCTAGTATTACTGTTTGTCTCAACATGGGTAGGGATGAATTAATATTCCAGTAAGCATCATTACTGACATGGTGGTGAGCCTCGACCTTTGATTTTTGGGGTGTTGGCCATGGCGAGCTGTTGTAAGCAGAGAGGCAACCATCAGCATCCCCTGTGGGTGTGTTTAAAGTGTGTGTGTGTCTGTGGGTGTGTAATGCTCCTCTAGCTGACCTTGGTGGTTATTACCTGCAGTTTAATTTAAGCTAATTTTTTGCTTGCTCAGCCCACATTTGTGGCGTAATCCCCTTGTGAGAGACGAAGATTAACTTTTAGTGCTCTGCTGTGATTGAAAGAGATTTTGTTCATGAGCATGGACTTGATCTGTCAAGATTTTTAGGGTTTTTGGGAGGTTGTCCATCTCATGTTATTCATGTTTATACATTTTACTGTAAGGTTGAATTAAATCGGCTGTGCAAGTAATTCCCAGATGGCTGCACACCAGATAATCTCAGGGCAATTTTTAGCCAATTTATGGCCCAGTTTGCCCCCCATAATAATCAGGGGGACATGGCCTGTTTTAAAGGCTTGTTGCACTCGATAATTTGTCCATATAAACCTCAAGTGTCCAGTGTCGGAATGATTCTTGATTATTCTACTGTTGGATTGAATCAGAGCCTCCCTGATCTCAAATCAATGTTTACGAATCCTGATCAGGCTGCCTCTGACAGAATCTGCACAATAGCTAATGATAGGTAGCAGACTAGTAGCATCACAAAATAGATGTTGTATACTTCAGTATTTCACCCATTCTTTTTCAATTTTTTTGTTGCAAAACTGAAAGCTTGCAGAGACAGCCAGCTGACACTGTTAATCATCCTGCATTTTTTTAAATATGCAAAATCAGTCTGTTTTCTATTATCTATTATTTTTGTTTGTTGAATTACCACTGTGAAATGATTACCAGGGATTCTCAACCTTTTTAGCCTGTGACCCCAAAAATAAAGGTGCCAGAGACCAGGGACCCCCACTTTACCTGAAGGCGGTTCGACACAACCATGCACAATTTGGGATAGTCAGATGCAGACAAGGCTGTGTATAAAGAGGGATAAATGGGGGAGCTTTCTGGAGTCCAGTCAAACTGGGGGTATATGGAGGTCAGAAAAACCATGGTCCATAGTAAAGTTAAGCTTTGATATCCATATTTCATATTTAACCTGAAAAAAGCTGCCGTTACCAAATAAACTAATATCTTTTTAAAATAATTTGTGTAGTAAATAGTCTTCTTAAAAATGTAAATCTCCTTTGTTAAAAAAATTAAAAGATAAAAATGGTTTTAAAATTGCTAAACTGGGTTAGTAATGGCAAAAAAAATGGTGGAAAAGGTGGTGAAATTGGATTTTAAAAGTAGCAGAAATGGGTTAGAAGTAGCAAAAATTAGACAAATTGGCAGAAATGGGTTGAAGTGGCAAAAATGGACATAAATAGTGGTAAAAGGGAGTTAAAAAGTGGCTGGAATGGCTTTAAATTGGCAAAAAATTGGTGGAAATTGGGTGAAATTGGACAAAAAATTGATATAAACTGGCAAAAAAAGGGTTAACTAAGAAAGAAAAAATAGGAAGGAACTGGTTAAACTGGCAAAAATGGGCATATCAAATGGTGAAATGTGGTTAAAACTGGGTAAAAATGGGCATAAAATGTGGTTAAAAGGGGTTAATAGTGGCAATAATAGGGTTAACAGAGGCAACATTAAGCTCAAGTGGTAAGAATTGGTTCAGAAGTGGCAAAAACAAAAAAAGTGGTGGAAAGAGTTTCAAACTGACAAAAAAGGTGTTAAATGGAAAAAATTTGTTAAAATTGGTGGGGAAATACTTACGAAAGGGGTTAAAATTTGACAAAAATATTGTAAAGTGACAAAAATGTAATTCAAAAAACATTCTTTTTAGTTTTTAAGGGCATCTGGAGACCCCCTTTCAGTGTCTCGCGATCCCCAAGGGGGTCCAGACACCAAGATTGAGAACCATTGCTGTAGACAGCAGGTGTGTGGTCTTTTTCTTTGGCTGAATTATAAGGCATTTATATGTATTTATATATGCATATGCATTTTTAAAGATTTATTCTAAAGCCTGTATGTCTTAATTGGAGAGACAAAACAGTAGCGTGTAGGAAATTAGTGAGAAAGTGGGGAATGACATTGTGGGAAAGGAGTTACAGATCAGATTTGCACCTTGACCCCCTACTTGGAAGCCTAAAGCATCTGTAAATAGGTGACAACTTAATCGCAAGGTCACCACTGCCCCATTATTGTTTTGTTTTATTGAGTGTAAACAGTCCTTTCTCTAAGGTTAGTGTTGGTAAAACGCAATGTTACTGAGGATGCGCACTATTATCAGCGTGATATTGGAATAAGAAGATAAAAGCTCAAAAAGTTTAATATTGAAAATGGTAGATATAAACATTTCTGCCAGTTTTACAACCAACATATCTGCTGTATAAATCATAAATTGGCCTCAAATATCAGCAAAATTTACAGTTATACCATCAGAACCAGCCCTAGGTATAGGTGGTTGCCTATAGGGCCCCACATTGAAAATTTGGATGTAGCCCCAAGTGTAAACAACAGCCAGACTGTGCTTCACTGCTCATCTCTCAGCTCGGCTTGACTCAGCCTCTCTTTGTCTGTCTTTCTGATACACAGTTCTAGTGCAGGAGACACTTGGTGTTCTTGACAATGAAAATGTTGTGTATTTGCTAAATTAATGTGTCTGTATCCATCAGTGTCCGCCAAAATGAATTTTAAAATATCAGCATGTCAGAGACCTGCAAAAATCCGATATCACACATCACTAAATGTTACTTATGAATTATCAAAAGGTCCAGGACATAATAAATATGATTTTACAGAAAAGTTACCAAATTGGAAAAACAACATAGGATTAATTTAGATAAGTGGTTCTCAAACTGGGGTCCACAAGCCACAGCTTGGGGGTCCGCAAATAATTCAAAATAAATTATGAAAGTAATGTCATGTCATTCAAAAGCAAATAAAAACACAAAGGGACCACAGTGCCATAAAACAACCATACAAAACCAATGACTCCCACATAAGTCAGCTTTGGGCCAATAAAAACTCAGGTATGATTGTGACCTATCACGTAAATCTATCACTCATCAGTCACTTTGGTGTGCAGGTCCAGCTACCAACAATAGGTAAATATTTAAGCGTGTCCACTTCATCAAGTGATGCAAGACTTAAACCAGCTAAACTGAGAAAAGCTGATGACAGCTTTCTCAAGTTTGGTTTTATTGAGAACAGCGACAGAAGGCCAAACTGTGTTGTGTGTCTTCATGTATTTGCAAATGAAGCCCACCAAGCGAAAGCTTCATCTGAAAACAAAGCATGCAGAGTTTAAGGACAAAGCAAAAGATGTTTTTCAGACAAAATGGTGAGGAATGCATCTGCCAGAAAACATGAATGGTGAACCTGACCGCAACCTCAGAAAAGCACAGAGGGTTTCTGATTTGGCTGCTCAAAGGATCACAGAAAGAAAGAAGCCACACTCAACTGGACAAGAGCTTGTATTGAGGTTGAAGAGTTTAAAATACAGCATGTAGGAGTAAAAATGGCAGTTAACATATGTTTAATCAGCATGAAGGTTATGTGGGGGTCATTGGGAAATTTTCTGCCTTGTAAGAGGTCCCTAGTCCCAAAAAGCTTGAGAACCCCTGATTTAGATTAGACCTCAGTGACAGGTTTAGTAAAATATAATGAAATCCATATAAGGTGTTCATTACCGTAAATCAGTAGATTACGTAACTATAGGAACAAGATGGGCTGAATCATTCATTCAAGCTGTTAATTCATTCATGAGTCATCTTGTTGTCAGTGCTGAGTAGAGACGCTGTCTAAAGGCCGTCATAATCCCCTGAGTCCACTCATGAGATTAATGTGTCGGCTGTCCGATTACACATAATTGGCTGTCTGATGTCAGATTACGGATTATCGTCCGTGTGATTTGATTTAAAACAGATGATTGCCTGTTGTTTTTCCACACACAATTGACTTTATTAAACCAGCCATGCAGTATAGTTACTGTAAAGATTATGTCACACATAGATGTATTCCAAAGGTTAACCTATCCAATAGCAGAGATTACATTTGGTAGCAAAATACCATTAATCTGAATAATTAGATCACTGTGTGTCTATTAAGAGGCTTCATTAGGGTCAGATCACATTCAAAAGCTTTGCCTTGCTAATGTACACAATATCCCCTAAGGACAGGATTAACTATTATCTATACTGAGGCCTTATCTGCTTGTTAATTTCTGGGCTAATCCAGGGGAGTAAGAAAACATACACTGAAGTAGTATCACATCTTCTGATACAGATTAAAACAAGGAATAATAGTCCAAACATGTAAAACACATAGAAAATGAACGGCTAAAAGCAGGTAAATAGGTCAATAAGACCTATACATTAATTTAGTCCACTTCTAGAGGCTTCTGAATCAAAACAGTAACAAAAGACAATGAGAGTAGTGTGGAATCATCAGAGTGATTTTGTGCGGTCTTAAGCAGACTGTAAACAAATGAATGCATCATTTTATAATTGCTTTATCTTCCATCAATAGGCATATTTTATAGACAGCATTGTTTGAATTAAAGCATCCAGCAGTCAGGACCGTATCGGTTTGTTCTGTTTAGTTTGGCGCCTTCGCTTTTGCCCTGCGCTTTGGCTCCAGCCCAGCTCTTTGAGACATCACAAAGCAAGTGAGGAACATCCTATTACCGCTCTGGCTTCCAGCCCTCCGAGACACACACACATAAAGTAGGAAGTGTTTGTCTGAATCGAAGCTCTGTGTGCTCTGTGTATGTGTGCCGAGTGCCAGGATGCTGCCATGCTGTGCTCGAGTCTGTCTGGTGGAGGTGAGCCGGAGGCCGGCCGAGGCCAAGCAGCCAAGTGTGACGGGGAGGCTTCTCTACTGAGCGGCCAAACTCAAAGACAAGGATGAGGGGATAAAAGATGGAAAAGTGGAGGAAAGAGGACAGACTCTAAACAGACGGATAGACTCTTGAGTTTGCTTTGAAGTCTGTCAGCTGTTAAATGGATTGGACACTCAGGAGTGATTGTGGAGAGTCGGGGCAGAGCAGTGAGCAGGTTTTACCCTCCTGCAGACCAAGGGGTTACAAGAGTTTGCTTTTCTAGTCTTTGAATGTTAAATGGATTTGGAAAAGGCTTATTACTGTCTTCCCTCAGTTGTCCTAGTGAAGGTATTGTTGGAGCCTCATATGTATCTTTTGATACTAGTAGGAAACATGGACAAAAAAGAAAATAGAAGCTGTATTTTTAGCTTTAGGTGGCTGCTAGACTTAGCTAAGACTGCTCAATGTTCTCATTTGATTTTTGATATATCACAAACTACTGGAGGCATAACTGACAATGGCTAGAATCTTGTCTTTAATCTTTAACCTTGTCTTGTATTTAAATCCAATATATCAGCTATACCAAGTGTACAAATCATATAGCTGCTTTAAATATATGCAAAATGTACAATTTTGCAATTGGGTAGTTAGTTTCCAAGGATGCTGCACACTCAATGTCAAGTACTAGACTGTCTACTTCACCGTTACTCTCAGCTCTAGTTGACTTGGCCTTTCTTTGCACAGGAGACACTTGGTGATTTTTCCAGTAAAAACGGTCTGTATATACTGGTATTGGTTAAAGGGATACTTCAACATTTTGGCCAATTCGTCCATTGCCATAATCCCCATAGTCTTAGTAATAGGTTCGATACCTTTAGTTGTCGGTGCAAGCTGTTTTTAGATTGGCTGCTGCTGAGTTTGGACCTGCTGTGCCAACTCAATGTAAGCAGATGGTATTCCGGCTTTCCCTCATCAAACTCATCAAATACACAATCCAACAACTCCAAAACGCTCTTGTGGACAAGTTGTGACCTGCACATTCACCACGCTATGAAATAATTACTTATAATTATGTAACATTACGACGTATGAAGCAAATACTCTGAACTATTTCTTGAGTGAACCACTGGGCAGAGTGGCACAGTGCAGCAGCCATGCCTGGAGTGTAGTTCCGGCTTTGCATTTAGCTTTAAAACATCTCCGTCTCGTAATGTTCCATGATTTTCCATGCCGTTCTCAGATTTTCCCCTCATGACTTCATCCCCAGGTTTTGCCGGCCCTCCCCACTTCGAAGAAAATTCCACCCTCCTCTCCTGATCTTCCTCTCAGCTGGCAGCTGAGATGCGGGATAGCTCAGTGGGTTACCCTGCTGACTTCAGTCTGGGAGATTGATGGGTCAAATCCCAGTCAGGTCCTGCCACAGGAGTGCCACATCTATTTCCTGAGAGCGGGATCAGACAGCTCATCAACATTTAAAGCCACAGACACAGAAACGGCTTGTTCTGAGCAGGGCTGAAACAGAGGAGTTTTTATGCAAAAATTTAATACTAGGGTGTTTTGTTAGCAACAGTCTTCATGGATATGTTTTTTTGGGACCACTGACAACAATATAAACTTGTCTTTAAATGGTAAAATAAGTCCCCTTTAAACCACTAAGCCACCTGTGCCCTGGGATTTTGAATTTTTGCCGGTATCCCAAAGCGGATGTATCTGCTGATACAGGTATGCTGATAATATCGTACATCTCTATTGTGCACACATAAGGTGTAGTGTGTAATTATTCCTGCACTGTGTGCATTTTTGAGATCTATCATGTGTCTCTTTATAATTTATTTAAATTACAGCCAGGACAATAACATTCTGTTGAAATGAACCAAAGTACAGAAAATCTACACCAATTGTTCAAAAGCATGTTTACAGAAACAGGTCTTCAGCTTCAGAGGAAACTGCTGTAACAATGTAACCCTAATATAATCCATCCACTGGTAACATGCATGGCTCCCAACAACCCAGGTTTTCAGTGATAGAGACTTGATGCAAAGTTCAGTTTGAAAGAAAAATGTGATGGCTTTTGATGTTAAGTAACAAGAAAAACCTTTTTTTTTTTGATGGCTTTATGAATTTGAACAGTTCACAAGTCTCTATATGAAACAAATATGTTATATGGTAAAAGTGCAGTAACAAATCAGGGTTTTACCTGCCATTTTTACTTGGAAGTGGCTGCCCCTGCCTAGTTGTGTACAGCCACTCCTTATAAAAGTCAGATGTGTTTTCATTAAAAGTCCCAATTTCCAAGGGCACCGGCTGATGTCTTCAAAATTTTAAACTTCAAGCATGACTATTCCAGTGCACCAGAAGAATCATCCTTTCTTCAATATTCAGTTCCTAGTATCACTTGTAAAAGTGTTCGGCTGATGCACACAATACATGCACGTGTGCACAGTTAGAAAGGTGTAACTACTGCCTCATTTTGAGCCCTGAAAAATCCTGCAAAGAGTGCAAAGGATGATGAAATAAATATGACACAGCTATGTGATGGATGATTATACATCCATAAGGTGGATGACTCAAAAATAGATGCAGTACGCTCTGTAGAAGGTACAGTATGTACAGTTTCAGACTGTCAGTCTTTCCTTGTGTTGTTTCACTGGATTGTGGAGCTCTAAAGTTTAGAGGCTCTGCTTGGAGGGTTCTTATTGTTTATCAGGGCAGTAGTCTGTGTCATCTTAGCAGACCACAGCGGGTGTGAATGAAGTCATGTTGAAGCCGAGGGCACTGGCCTGGACACAACAAGCTGTTATATCCAGACCAGCCAAGTTTTTCAACACATTGTGTATGTGCTTGGGTTGTTTTTGTAGGTGTGAGGGAGAGAATGTGTTTTTAAGCCCTGGATGAGTGATGGTGATAGTTGAAGCCTTCATTATTTAGTTTGTGTCCTGAGTGCAAGGGAGGATGTCTTTCTTAATTAATAAAACTGTGCTAACACACTCCTTCAAGTGACAGGATGATGGAGAGACAGGAAGGAGGTGTGAGACAAGCATGGAGGATACAAAATCTCATAAAGAGGAAAGATGGGAGAAGGTTCAATAACAGAGAGGAGGGGGGATTTTTTAATATGATGGCAGATGGACTAAGACAAATGGAGTTTACAGACATAATGGATTAGATGAAACTTTAATGATCCCACTGGGGACATTGACTGCTGCAACAGGGGGTAGTAACAGGATACATCAGAATGAAATCCTGTCAGTCAGAGGAGAATATGTTTACACTATAAACAGATCCAAACATTACACTGTCTGTTTTAGAGTAAAGTAAATAATAAAGCAAGGTAGCATTTAGGCATGGTTATCTGTGATTTATACAGTCGCTAAAAAAAATATGTGAACCCTTTGAGATTTCTTGGATTTCTGCATAAATTGGTCATCAAATGTGCTCCAATCTTCATCTCATTCACAACAATAGACAAACACAGTCTGCTTAAACTAATACTGCACAAAAAATGATATGTTTTCATGTTTTTATTGAACAAAACATGTAAACATTCACAGTGCAGGGTGGAAAAAGTATGTGAACCCCTAGGCTAATGACTTCTCCTAGAGCTAATTGGAGCCAGGAGTCAGCCAACCTGGAGTCCAATCAGTGTAATGATATTGGATGTGTTGGTTAAAGCTGCCCTGCCCTATAAAAACACACACCAGTTTTGAGTTTGCTATTCTCAAGAAGCATTGCCTGATGTGAACCATGCCTGGCACAAAAGAGCTCTCAGAAGACCTATGATCAAAAATTGTTAACTTGCATGAAGCTGGAAAGGGTTACAAAAGTATCTCTAAAAGCCTTGATGTTCACGTGTCCACTGTAAGACAGACTGTCTACAAATGGAGAAGGTTCAGCACTGTTCCTACTCCCCCAAGGCGTGGTTGTCCTGTAAAGATGGCTGCAAGAACACAGCACAGAATGCTCAATGAGGTGAAGAAGAATCCTAGAGTGTCAGCTAAAGACTTACAGAAGTCTCTGGCACATGCCAACATTTGTGTTGACAAATCTACAATAAGTAAAACATTAAACAAGAATGGTGTTCATGGGAGGACACCACGGAGGAAGCCATTGCTGTCCAAAAAAAACATTGCTGCACAGTTGAAGTTTATGAAAGAGCACCTGGATGTTCCACAGCACTACTGGCAAAATATTCTGTCCATAGATGAAACCAAAATTGAGTTGTTTGGAAGGAACGCACAACGCTATGTGTGGAGAAAAAAAGGCACAGCACACCAACATCAAAACCTCATCCCAACTGTGAAATATGGTGGAGGGGCCATCATGGTTTGGGGCTGCTTTGCTGCCTCAGGGCCTGGACGGATTGCTGTCATTGATGGAAAAATGAATTCCCAATTTTATTGAGACATTTTACAGGAAAACTTAAGGCCATCTGTCCACCGACTGAAGCTCAACAGAGGATGGGTGATGCAACAGGACAACGACCCAAAGCTTAGAAGTAAATCAACAACAGAATGGCTTCAACAGAAGAAAATACATCTTCTGGAGTGGCCCAGTCAGAGTCCTGACCTCAACTCGATTGAGATGCTGTGGCATGACCTCAAGAGAGCGATGCACACCAGACATCCGAATAATATTGCTGAACTGAAACAGTTTTGTAAAGAGGAATGGTCCAAAATTCCTCCTGACCGTTGTGCAGGTCTGATCTGCAACTACAGGAAACGTTTGGTTGAGGTTATTGCTGCCAAAGGAGGGTCAACCAGTTATTAGCCTAGGGGTTCACATACTTTTTCCATCCTGCACTGTGAATGTTTACATGTTTTGTTCAATAAAAACATGAAAACATATCATTTTTTTGTGCCATATTAGTTTAAGCAGACTGTGTTTGTCTATTGTTGCAATTAGATGAAGATCAGAGCACATTTAATGACCAATTTATGCAAAAATCCAAGAAATCTCAAAGGGTTCACATACTTTTTCTAGCGACTGTATGTAGCTTTTACAGCTGCCTGTCCTTCAGGACAGAACAAGGCAACTTGTAAGTCCCCCTTTTATTTAGATATGGTCACATCTTTCTCGAGATCCGACATAACAACATTAAAAGAAATATTTGCACTAGTATAAGTGGAGACTATGATAAGTTTTAATATGGGTATATGCTATAGATGTTGTCTGTGGCTTTCATTGTTGTGCTTCTCTTTGTGTATTTTGAGTTGACATGAGGATCGTTGTTGCTTCTAGGCCTGGACGATATGGCCTAAAAATCATATCACGGTATTTTTCGTGCCTTTGACGGTAACGGTATTATATTGCAGTATTACAGAATTATAAAGAGATATTTTTATTGATTTTCCATTTATTGGATGGGTACAGAAAAGGATAATGACATTATAAATGCACAACAAAAAGCCACCTCTCAATTGTATTAAACTTGTCACAGATGAAAATAATGTCTCTTTTAAAACAGGATGCATTAAAGCGCAAGTACCCCTTCCCCATCTAAACAACTCACTCAATCATACTCATTCACGCCACAAGTAACAAAAATGGACAAGACAATCAAATGTTGGAAGGTATCGACAAGCAGTGAGTAATATATCAAATGGATGATGCTTTTAAATCCAGATTCAAATGTTATAAAACCTATTCTCCCCTTAAAACAAGGCTTTGATGGCCTACTCAATTTTTGTCTAAGCATAGGAACACAGAAATTTTTATTTTGTTTTTGAAGTCTCTCTAGGTTTACTTCTGTCTAACTGCACTCCAAGTTTCACATTTCATCTCTAACCTGATGAGGTGTGTTAAAGGGATACTTAAACATTTTGGCAAATTCACCTATTGCCATAATTCCTATAGTCTTAGTAATAGGTTCGTTACCTTCAGTTGTCGGTGCAAGCTATTTTTAGATCGCCGCTGCTGAGTTCGACCTGCTGTGCCAACTCAATGTAAGCAGATGGTATTCCGGCTTTCCCTCATCAAACTCATCAAATACACAAACCAACGACTCCAAAACGCTCTTGTGGACATGTTGTGACCTGCACATTCACCACGCTATGAAATAATAATGTATACTTATGTAACATTACAACACATGAAGCAAATACTCTGAACTACTTCTTGAGTAAACCACTGGGTGGAGTGACACAGTGCAGCAGCCATGTCTGGAGTTTACTTCCGGCTTTGCATTTAGCTTTAAAACATCTCCGTCTCATAATGTTCCATGATTATTTCATAATGATTTAGCTTAGCTTTGGCTGCCGTACCGGCAAGATTATGCAGCTAGTTTACAGCAGCTTTCCTGACCTCATTTAACGTTGCAGCCTGAAACTTTGAATCCCCGTGGACTTAGAAAAGAAAGTCATAAGTTAAAAACACACCTTTAAACATTTGTTCAAGCCGTTGTAAAGGCCGGCTCAGACTACACGAGTTTTTTTGGTCGTTCACGACAGAAACCATGTCAGACTATACAACAGAAATCTTGCCCCATCTTGGCCGACAACCTGGCCACACTACAAGAGTGATCCTAACAGCTTGCGTGCTGATGTCACCACTGACTCCCCAACTGAGTGTGAGTTCACAGGTTGAGGGGGGGGGCGGGTCAAAGAGTGTTTTTCACTGGACAACAGAAGTGCTCTATGTGATTGTAGTGGTCTTTTGCTTGTAAAAAGGGAAATAAGAAAAAATGATGGATTGGATTGTAGATAATAAGAAAAATTCGGACATGCTAGTCTTGGTAAATCATGGTTGTATGGCATCTTGGACGCGTCGTTAATTATGTCACATTACAAGATCGTTTGTCGTCCCTGACACTCTAAATCAGGTCTGAGTTTTAAAGATGAGCTGTGACATTGCAGTCCAGCTAAAATCTTGTTGAATTTGTGTAGTCTGAGCTGGCCTTAAGATGAATAGCTGCAGTGCTGGGCTCTAGACATACTGAGACCAGCCAAAGCAGCACTTAGGTTTTTTTAAGTGCGCTGTAGCTAAGCGGTACAGCGATCAAACTTTGAGTGGAAAGAACACGTGTTTTGTGTGTTAACCGTGCATAGTTACAATGGCAAGAGTGTGTGACGTGCGGTTTGTTACCTAACTACACATAATGCTAGTGCTAAACATGCTAGTGACTGGACTCAGCTGTGGGAGCAGATCTGCCTTATGCATGTCTCACAACACAACGTAGGCATTTAAACCAGAGATGAAGGTGTTGCAAATATCCATGCCATGGCAGAAATTTTACCAGTGACGGTATTAACACCGGTTTACCGCCCACCACTAGTTGCTTCTATTGTTTTGTTGTGGTGGCAGCTGTTTGTGTGTAGGGATAGGTATCAAAACCGGTACTGACTTGTTACATGTACCAAAACCCCCGTCACTTACCAGACCAAATTACAATATATATATCGATGCTTCATAAGGATAGCCTGCCACCCAGTGAAAGGCAGGAAATACTTTGTGCAATTTGTGTGATTTATGTGTTAAGTTACACTGGTTTCCTTTTTTTTATTCCATCTTTGACTGGCATCTTATACAGATATTTCTGTAAATCGTTTAGAGACCACTTTAATTCTCCCGATGACTTTTATCACATTTTTTCCTCTCAAAAGTTTTGATTAGGCACCAGCCCCATACAAAAGTATAGATTTAGCACCGTTATCAGAAAAAATGCCGAACTATATCCAATCCTATATGTGTGTTGAACTTGTCCAAGTCAGATTTTCCCAAGGGAGCAGTCAAGTGTGAGTGATGTTTGCGCATCGTATCATATGTATCTTATCATGTCATGTTGCGTGGTGTCGTGTTGTAACATATATCTTATCAAATCTTAACGCATTGCATCACATTACATCACATCGCATCATTTCACATCATACTGAAACCAAGCCTAACTGAGCAGGGTTGTAGTTGCATCTGACCTCATTATGTTCACAGAAGAATTCAGAGTGAGGAGTCATGAGTTTTGGGGGATTTTTGTGGAAGTGTGAAAACATTCTAACTGAAAATAAGTATGTTCTTGCTGATAAGCTCTTCTCCCAAACTTCTGTGAATTACTAAGGGTAGAAATGTTAAATTCTTAAGAACTAAGTCACAATCAGTTGAACACTTCTGGCAATATTATGAATGACACTAGCCAACAAAATTCTGAATGACTAACTTATCCTCTGAACCTAATTTTATCATGGGAAACTAAGACAAACACAGAGCTGTTGGCTTTTTCCTCTCTTCTCTCTTCTCATCCTTCCTTTTGTCCTCCCATTGCCTCACTCCTCGTCCTCCCTTTGGACACGGTCACAGCTGGATGCAACCCACCAGCTGTTTGGCAGTTGAGCTCTTGTTGGACTCAGTTAATTTCCCACCTGTACTCTATGACCTTGAATAAACCTGTCTCCTATCAGTCAAAATCGACCAACTTTAAATGCCCAGATTTGTGACATTATTTACATTGTCGTAAGATGAAAAGGTTGGAAACAGGTGTCCAAATGTGTAGGATTAATTATTACCTGCAGGGTGACTTGCTTGCCAATTTGTGCAATAAGACCTCACAGCTTCTATTATAATTTCTTTCCAGGAAGTGAAAATCTGAATCACCAGAGACACAAACAGTTCCAGACGTCTCAGAATCATGACTTGTTTAGATGCAGGGCTTTGGTCAGAGCTGCTGCAGCTGCGTTCACTGTCTGCTGTCGTCCAGGAGTCAGCCCGTCTGTCAACTGTTTATTAGTCAGTTTCTTTATTAGCCAGCGGATAAAAATGTAGGCTTCAGGACATGTGGAAAATTGGAAGATGTGGGGAATTTTTCTGTTGAATTTTCCCCCTGTTTCAAACCCAGTCATTACAGTAAAGCCTCAGCTGGATGGCTGTCAATCTGAGGCCTGCTTGTGTAACATGCTGACGGTCTGTGTTGTAGATTTTACACTGAGAGTACTCCCTTTTGTTAGCTCCGTTTATTGACTGTAACACTCAAGGTATATGAAACAACATGCAAAGGAATGGAACAGTAACAGTGAACTGACTTATGCCAAACTGCTTATACTCTAGCACTTCATACATGTGTCTGTTTGGAACTGCTTTCCATTTTCTGCATTGACGCTTTCTAAATAAGGTTGTCAAAATGTCTGATATTTATATAATTTTTCAGTATCACATTTTTCAAATGATGAAAATTTGTTTTCATGTTTGATTGTAGTGAAAGTAGTGAAAAAGATTTATATTTTCAACTCAAAGTTGCCGTGATCAGAGGAATGCATATGTGGAAACAGCATTTGTCCTTTTCTTGTCTTGTGTAGTAGTGATTCTGAGTGGAAGTTGCTGAGCAGTTCACCTACCTTGGTAGCATAATCCATCAATACATTAACTGCAAGGCTCAGATCAACCCTAGACTTGGACTCACGCATGGGACGATGGGTTGGCTGAGCAAGGCAATGTGGCATTCCCAGTATCCTTGTGGTCTGAGAATATTCTCTTTGGCTGATGGCCAGAGGCACCAGCTGAACTCCTTTGTGACAACTTTTATTAGGCACATTTTTGGGTATCATTGACAAGACTGTCTAATGCAGATATGCTCAGGAAAGTGGGAATGGAAAGGGTCAGCTGCTTGATAGGGGAATGGCAGATGTGCTTTTATGGGCACCTGGCACCTCATACTGGGCACACAGGACCTGGTGGACTGGTCCAAACACTGGCGGTAGCTGCATGCATCGTGGCTGGGTCGGCTGGGGATTCCTGAAAAGATGGGGCATGGGCCTGGTGCAGGCCTGGATAATGGCTATTAGGAGGCCAGAACAGTTCAGGATGAAGGTTGACATGGCATATTCTCCCATATCTGAACTGATGGTAACTGAAGCTGATAGAGGCTAATTGAATGTGTTATTGTGCTGAAAGTTTGTCAAAGACAACAGTAATTATAACTTGGACTATCTTGGAAATTTTGATAGGTGTTTTTATCATCCTATAGACTAGGCAGTAGGGGTGCACGGTATATGCGGTAGACGGTATATATGATATAAATTTGGCCTACGGTAGAGATTTGGACTCTACCGACCAATCGCGATAACGCTTGTTAATGATGTCATCGTATCTGCCTCAGTGTGAGTTAGCAGGCAAAAACATGTGTTTTTTCCTCTCAAAGTCTGACAGCTGTACTGCAACTAAGTCAGTGTGCCGTCTCTGTCAGCCTGCCTGGGGCTGTAACACAAGCTAAGTGCTGCTTTGGCTGGTCACAGAGGCCAGCGCTGCAGCTCTTCCTCTTTCAACGACATAAACAACCGTTTAAAAGTCTATTTTAACTTGTGACTTTCTTATCTAAGTCCACAGTGAGTCAAAGATCCAGGCTGCGATGTTAAATGAGGTCAGAAAAGCTGCTGTAAACTAGCCGTATTCCGATATGATTTTAAGGCCATATCACCAAGGCCTACTAGGCAGATTAATCATCTATAACCCTGAATACTGAGAAGATTTGCACTCTTAATAGGCTACTTTCTGTTCACTAAAGCATCATAAGATGACTGCATCTGTCATGGCTGTCAATTCCCAGGTTAAACCTGAAACAACTTTGAGCCTGTGTCGTAGAAGAGAGATGTCCCTCAGCTGATGTCCTTCTGGTTTCTGTGTACTAAACACATCAGCTGCTTGTTAAACCTGCTCACCTCTGCTGCACTGATGCTATCTGTTCTGTGTGGATGGACACAAGGCAAAATACCTCTGTGATATATACAGGGCTTAAAGACAACAGCAGATTTACTACAACCACCCTTGCTGAATTTTTCTATACTGTCTTGGGGAAGAAATTAGAAAAGGATTACACATAAAGACATACGAGTACCACAGACACTTACTTAAAACAAAGCTCCCACTGTGCAGCACTGTGTCCTCTGCCTGTTGGATTACTTCCATGTTTAGTGATCTGTTTCTCTGTTTCTACCTCACCATTACTTCCCTTAGCTACCAATGTTAGTGTGTAGAATAAATCAGGCATGAATGAATCAAGCACCTTTTTGTTCCCTGTATATGTGTGTTCATGCGAGAAACGACCAGTGAGTAAATGTGTGCCGAGTGATTATAAACCATTACCTCCTCTCATCCCATTATGGAGTTCATTATTGCTCTATACCCTTCATCTTCCTCCTTACACCCACCCCCTCCTCTTCTTCACCATTCCACTGAACAAATATCCTGCCTATTTACCCAGAATTCTCAGCATGGACACTCACATGGAAGAGTTTCCCATTGGTCAAGATAAATTACAATAATGTGATTTTTTTTTTTTCCAGGTTTTGTTACACGGGATATAATAGAGTTGAGAGTAACATATTTATGTTAGGAGAACCTGATGGTCAGGTATTTCCTTTGAATTATTATTTTTAATTTGATGTTAAGGTTAATGTCAGACCATTGCTTCTTCCTGTTTTTCTAACCTGCTCTGTAAGATATCAAAGTTGTTCTGAACCCACTTATTAAGGGTCAAAGTTTCCCTATAAATTTGTAGAATAATGTTGTCAAAAAATTCCCTACTATAATTTTTGATACCAGGTGTTTTAAAACAACACTCTGTTATTTTTATAATCACATGTTAGAACGTATGGACACAGATGCTATAGCAGTTTGGTCAAGCCATAACCTTGCAAAGCAGATAAATTGTCCAGATTCCATGTCAGTTATCAGGCAAACCTGTCTTGCAGAGCTCCAATCTAAACTGAATGTGCAAGGTCTGAAAATGGTCCTGACCAATCAGCATCATTTGAGGAGAAAGGGGCAGTTGCCAATAGTAATGGCTGCTGCCAGTATAATGTTTAGCTCTGATGTAGTTATAGTATAGCAGCAGTTTTATCAGAACTTGACCACATTTCTTTATTAAAATAGAGCAAAGAGCCACACTGAAAGCTTGTTTTGGCAGAGAAGTTTCTGCACTTCTACTGACCTCTGTACGAGTTTTATCCATCAACAAGCTCCACAATTCATAAACTACAGCACCTGACTGCTGAGCTCAGGTAACTACTGGAGCTGGGCGTGCTACCCTGTTTTGTCTTGTCTCTCTAATTGGCCTGTTATGAATGTGACAGACAGAACATTCATCCAATCACCTTTGAGAATTCTGTGAAAAGTCCTGCCCTTCCCATACACTTTGTGTTGGAGGTTTCCTAGATAAATGTGAAACATATCAGTGTATTTATGAAACAGTCTGTCTGGTGTGTCAGGTCGGTCAAGCTCCCCTGTACTGCAGAAAGACTCCCAAGCAAGTAGAGCAGGTTTGAATCTGACTTGTGGGTCCTTACCCATAAGTCCCCCTGATTTCTTCACTGCCCTGCCCTTTTTGAATCAAGGAAAAATCCCAAACAATGAACCTTCAAGCATCAGAAAATGCGGAAACTCTTGATAAACTAAGCTCTTCAGTAATATTTTTAACGAGTAGCAGACCTTCCTTTGTGTGTTAAAATCAGTACCATATAGATTGACTTTCACAAGACATTTAAAGTTCTGGTTTAGTGAAACTTTACACTTGTTTTGTCACTGTGAAATATTTAAAAGCATTAAGTATCCTTTAAATTAGATATAGATTTGATGCAATTTAACTCCAGTTGAGGATAAGCCTGCATCTGCTTTATGCAGTAGTTAGAGCTTCATTTGACTGTTGCCTTAGTGGTGTGAATGAATGGTGCATTTATTAGGGCTGAATGGTTTTGGAAAATAATCTAATTGTGATTTTTTTACCCCAATATTGCAATTGCGATTTGATTTATAATTATTCCTTTCTAATATTCCTAAACAAGGGCTGAACAATTTTTTAAAAGTATACAATTCTGATAATTTTGACTCGTATCGCAAATTGGATATGAATTGTTGCATTGAAGGGTTTTTGTCATTCTTGTATTTAATTAGGAAAAAAGTACAAAAAAGAAGAAGGTAGGATTTTTTTTAGACTATTATAAAAAAATGGCACCTAAATGATTGCATGATATTTCATGCATAATATCTCTGCCGCAACAATAGTTTAAAACTGGTATTTTGACACAAATTTTAGGTCAAAGAAATATTGCACCTTTTGCAATTTGAAAATTGCAGCAGGCCATATTGCAATTTAATCAAATTTTCAATTAATTGCCCAGCTATAGCATTTATCCACAACTTCATCAGGTAGATTAATAATTTATTCATGGCTTCATCTGATTGAATCAACATTTGCAAGTGTAGATGCATGAGAAGTGTATATAAACAGATTTTTAGTATGAATGGTAGTTGCACTTGAGTTAGTCGCTGCAGTTTGTGTATTGCACATGGAATACAGTTAACCAGTCTGCAGTTCTTCATGTTGAAAAGAGGATTTGCATTGGTGATAGGAGAAAATGACTGAAACTTAAGGTTCACTTTCTAGCTTTTTAAAGCTCTGAACCACAGCTTACCTAATCTTGAGCAACTCAACAGGAGCTAACACTTTTTAGTTTGTTCAGTGATCAAAATCAAAAGTTCTGCACTTTAAAGTGGGATAAAGAAATGAGAAAAACAGCAAATCCAGCATTTTAGAGGCTAGAAATGTCAAATTTATCCTCATATAAAAGTTGTTGCTTAGCAACGGTTAACTTAAAGAGCTCAGTTTAACCTTTAATTCTCTTCCTCATGAAAAACTAGTCCCCCTGATTTCCTCAATGCTCCATGTGTACATCAACCCTTACTGGGTCTGTGACCTCAGCGTTATTATTCGTCTTAACCGTGGACTTCCAGGAACAATCTCATGGGTTCTTGTCGGTCCCCACCCCCCTGCTGATTTAGCAGTTGATGTGTACAAGTTATACAAAAGCGGTTTTATCCTGCTGCCTTATCAACCAGCAGAATCTATTCGTGGCGCATTTTTCTGCTGTTGTTGGTTGATAAAGGGATGTATGGGAAACACTCGTTGACAGGAATTTACCACAATGAACATACCATAAATATCATGTGAAAAAATGTGCATAGGACAAGCGTAACTAGGACAGCCCCACCCCCGCTCTCCTCCTTGGTCTCCCGTCTTTTCCTCCCTCCCTGTCGTTTGCATTCGGGGGGAAACAATGTTAATTCTAGCAACAGAGGAGTTTTCCCAGGCTGTTTATTTGTCCAGTGTAGTTTCAGAGCCCCCATAAAACTGCTCTCTGCTGCTTATTTACACACACACACACACTAACAAACATGCCCAGCACACACACATTTACACACTGCTCTACATGGAGGGTTTCTGGTTACCTTGGAAACCTGTACATGGAGTATTCAGTGCCCCCCCTGGTTGCCTTGGGTACCCCAGACCTTAATATTTCAGGTAGTTAGAGCCCTGAATAAAGGATGTTAATGTGCTGAGCAGCAGACTGACTGAATCTCAGTTGGTTGTTTTCATTCATGTTTACCTGAAACAAGGGGATAGCATTTAGTTTTTTTTAACCAATATAAGATGACAGCTCTAAAGAATACCTTAGATTTGTTAATAGGAAATCCTCCAATAATTTTGACAACAGTAGTCTCAAACATGACTCCGATTTCTACAGTCAATAATGAACTTGTTCAGCCTCACTTTGTGACCCGCTATTGTGTTCCGCAGCGGCATTAAACAAACACTGCTTTGTTTTTTTCTAGGCTTCACTCACCATTGTTCATTTAAACCCTCTTAATGTTTACAAATTGTTACTCTAAGTGTGTCACAGAAGCACTGACACATTTGGGGCCCCTGCTCACTACTGGAACGGTGCAGTAAAAGCAGCCAGAAGTACCAAATAGTACACCAACAGTCACAGAAGCATGAGTGCTGCAATAAGCAAGGACTGCTGCATTGTAACAACAGATGCCTTTATAACCCACAGAAATACTGTTAGCCATAACATTTACCAAAAACATCATGAACATGTGAAGATTAATCCCAAGACATTTGGGATTAAGTGAAACACAGAAGCATCAGTTGAACACTGGTGACCAATATCAAACCTGTTGACAAATATCAGCCCTGTAGAAAACATTGTGGCATGCACTGACTTTAGTAGACATATTCGCCTGGTTTTCATGGTACCAGCACCAACACAGTCAGTGCCTACAGGGCTGAAAAGTAACACACATTTCAATGCTTTCTTCCACTATCCCACCAAACCAGCGTGACTCCCTGCCACTCCAATTGATAGACATGAAATGCATAGCTTATATGAATTTGTATAGTGTATGTGCACCGCTTTATTTAAGCAAAGCACTAACATCTTTTAAAGTTCCTGTAGAGTCATGAAACATTACTAACTTTATAAAATCAAGCCTCACAATCATGAAAAATAAGGCAGTAAAATCTGCCCTAGGATGGTGTCAGTTGAATGGCCGTGTTTTCCTACTAAGGATACAGTCAAGCTGACTGACAGATTTGCTATGCTTGTCTCTGACACAATACCAGTGAATGAATTTTGCTTGAGCCTCTTTCGTAAAGTTAGACCAATTTCCTTTTCTTTTATTTTGTTCTGTTTACATCTTTTTAAGATATTTCTCTGAATCATTTATGGTATAGAGACAGCTTTCATTCACTCACTGACTTTAAACCCCTCCTGTTTGAGAATCTATTCAGGCACTGTTTAGGTTCTGGTCTTTTTTTAAAAAGTGTTGATTTAGAACAGGTATTTGAAAAAGAAACTGTAGGACTGAAGCATGTCATGCTGTCCTGTCATGCAGTTGGTTGATGAAAACCAACACTGTTTCTTTGATTTTATGACGACTTAACATCAAAAGTCCGTCTGATCACCATCAGCAGTCTATATGAAGAGTCTGTGCATTTTCTAAATGTAAAAACATTCAGGCAACATGTGATGCTGTTGCTGTCACAGATACACCAGCATCATGCAGGCAGATGTTCAAATACACAAGGATGATCTTAAGTTAGTATTCTGTGCTTTTAGCAGTAACTCAGCCCAGACCTCATATATGTATGGCTTGCAAAGTTATTTCAATAACTATTAACTGCTCTAGTTTTCAAAATCAATGCATTTCTAATGAGTGTGAAGCTACATGATTATAACCATGACTTCTCCACACATTGACGGTAGACTTTTCACAATATCAGAGTTTAAAATTTCAATAGAATTCTAATAAAAATCAAACGTTACCAGTACCTGTTTTGAAATTATGGCAACAAAAATGCTCTTCTAGGCACCTTAAACTTGTTGATCAAGGTACTTGTGTTTTCTATCCAACAGATAAGAGTCTCTGATCAAAATTAGACACACCGTTAATCATTATGAAAAGGAAAATACGGAGCATTTTCTCAAAGATAACAGACCCAAACAAAGTAAAATATTTCCTCTGCATGAGGCTTTCCTCAGTCCACAGCTGGGTCAGTTAAACACCGACCAGAGTGTAGTAGTGTATCTGATGACAGCAGCGGTAGTAGTTTTATCACACCCAAGTTCAAACCTATCATTTATTGGTCACATGAAAAACAGTTAAAGGTTAATCCATATGATACTCATTCAAAGGGAAGCCAACTCTGCTGACCAATAGCACATGCAAGAAAAACTGAAAACAGGCACACAGCCGGAGAGAGATTCCCTGTCTGTATGTCACATGACTGCTGCAGTCATGCAGGAAGTAAAAGGGCATTCTGTAAATCTACATGCTCATTTATACTGGGGTGAAGACTTATTTGAGGAGTTGTTTCCACTGTAAGCAGGCACTTTTTGAGTCAGTGCAGTCTATTTCAAGAAAGCTTCTGCTTCATACAAGGAAATGTTGTACAGAATATTCCATTGACTAACTGAGACATGTATAACCCCGTTTCTGAAAAAGTTGTGATGTTCTGTCAAATGTATTTCAAAACGGTATGTAACGGTCTGCACAACACTGAAACATATGTTTGATTGAATGAGGCATTGCTAGGAACACATTTTTCTAAACATTTGGGGCAAGGTAGAGAGAACCACTTATCTTTTGACATAACTCTGTAAACATTTGTGAACTAAGAAGAGCAGTTTCTTTCATATTGGCAGTGAAAGTTTGTTCCACTCTTGCCTGTTTTTAATCTATATTTTACACAGTGCCACAAGTGTTTTTTAAAGCAATGGGTTATATCAGAGGGATGCCTAGACAAGGAGAAGAGATATTCTCAATTACCAGAAACATTTAATGATCCATGAACACAAAATAGTCATTTTATAAGTGCCATTTATGAAAATATATTCTCTCTAGGCCTATAAGGTCATTATTGTGAAGAAAAAACTTTGATATTTTGGTTGACATGCTTATTTGCCATCTTTCAAGGAACAGATTGATACCATTGGTTAAATTCAAGCAATGAGGAAAGTTAAAGTTGGAGATACACAGGGGATCTGGCTAAAGCCAAATGTGCAATCTTAACTGACTCTGAAAATGTTAGAGATTCCACACATGATGACAAATTATGACAGGTTTAACAGTTTTCTTCCTGTTAGTATGTGGTGTGCAAAGAGATGATCAACATAGCACACCACATGCTAACAGGTTCAGTCACCATCAGCCAAAGTCTCCACTCTCAAAACTCAAAATCTTGCATGGTCAGGGTGTAGAGCCAAAGGGCCAAATGTGGCCAGCTGTTAGCTGCTATGTCTATGGTAACACTTTTGGCCCAATGTTGTATGTGGTATGTTGTAGAACAGTGATTCCTAACGGTGATCTCCCCCCAAGGACTCAAGAGAGACACATATATTCAAAAATCATCATAGATTATAGTTGTTACTGCTTTATCATAAAAGTCGTTGCCATGGCTGCATTTGTTATGCTTCCTCTTTTAGTCAAATAGTCTCCTGATTGGCTAATATGCAGCTCTGTATAGCATCCACAGAGTGATCGCTCAGCTGCCCTCGGTGTTCCCCCATGGAACTAGGTTTTTGATTATAAATATTCAACATGTTTAATGTTTACAATTTCAAGTCAGAGCAGCTCTGATCATCTCTGGAGCTGGGATGGGAGGATAAAATCTCTCTTGATACAATACAATACATAACGATATATGATAAAATACAATGCAAAATGGTAGGATACAATGTGAAATGTTACGGTGCACTGCGATATAATATCAGGTATAATGCACTCAATATGATCCGATACAATACAGTATAATGCAATGCAAGTGCTATGATGCAATGCAATCAATATGATATGATACGATATGATACCATAGGTTACAATGCAGTCGATACATACAATATGATGTATTTTTCCTTTGCAGAAATTTGTCTTGGGTTTAGTTGCCTTACACCAATGTAATGGAGAAGCATATACATAGCAGTGATCAAGTCACTGGTGTGTCATCTGTGGCAAGTACTGGCTTGTAGCACTGTGCTGTGCAGCATGCAGTTCATGTCCAGTCAGTCTGTTAAACATGAAAACAGGTCAGTATCAGAGCTCGGGGTATTTTAGGTGAAGCTCGTGGTTTGTACATGCACATATAGTCTTTAAACCATCACTTGAAAGTTTCTGGTGCTTCTGCAATGCAGCTTAAAAAAGTCTAAGTGTTTCATTTCATGTCTGCCTTCTTTGTTTGGTTAGACTTGTAGTTCTAGTACCCCTTGCAACATTCGTTTACATGAATTGCAAATTATCATTGAAGTTGTTGGTTTAGTAAGCTTGAAATATGCCCAAACTGCTTAGCCCTTGTTTGCTCCCTCTACGCGGTTGGATTTGTCTAAACAAATGCACAGACCTTCTAGTGCACTAATGAAGATCTACACCTATTTTTACAGTTGTTACCCTCTGTTTTCAGTCTCTATGCTCCTAAACTAACCCAGTGCTTGATGTTGTTCATATTTCAAACTTTTTTATTGAGTAGCACTTCTGTGCCTAGATCTGAATTCTTTTGTGTTAGGCAGTGGCATGATTTCTCTGACCTAAACATAGCGTCTAATCTGAGTGACAGTTTGACCTTTTGTACTTACCATCACACTTGTTGCTTTGCTCTGTAAAAGTTAGAAAAGACACAACTTTATGTGATTGTCAGTGATGAATGACCTTACGCTGACGCGTTATTCGCCCAAAAATAGTTCCAGCTGTCAGCACTCAAACCGAAAGTGTCATAGCCTCAAGTCAAGCGCACGAACCATCATGGATAGTGTGAGGAGAAGGTGTCAACACACAAACATACACTGACACACACTGGCACAGCTGGAGGCCTCATGTCCAACCCTGGCTGAGATTAGGACTCTTGAGTCAGCGGTCGGATAAATCAGATATCCTGTGGGGTTTTTTTTTTTTTTCAGAGATGAATGAGCTGTTTGTTTGTGTGTGTACTTAGGCATGCACATATGGTCTGATGATACAGCTCAGTGGATTGTTGAACAGATACAGTAATCATCACATCCTGTTCTTTCATATTGGACTCACACACAGGAAGCGCTTTGGATGATAGTGTGGCCAACCACTGAAACAGATTGGGCTGTAATTAGACATCCCTCGAGTGTTTGGGAGTGTGTGAGTCTCTTTGTGTAGCTATCCGTACCACATGTTTAAGACATGTTTTCTTTACTTTCACATTTAATCAAATCAAAAAGTATTGCTGGATTTATACTCTATATTTTAACCAAGAGCCTCCATGGGCAGAATGTTTTTAGCAGTGTTCTCATGTTTTGAGCAGTGCTTCTCAACTGGTCTAGCATCAGCACCCACCACCTCTTTAACAACAGCTTGTGACCCAAATATCTTGTGTTTTTCAATCCTAACCGAATGTTTTTTTTTGTTTGTTTTTTTGTGTGTAAAAATGGGGGAACTTGAGATGGAACTAAAGATGTGATGAGACAAATAAAATGAGGCATGTTTCTCAAAATAAAAGCCCATCATGGACGTTTTGCCATATATTTTTTAAGGCACACTATGACCCGCATCTACAACCCACTGAAAGTGGCTTCACAACCCACTTCTGGGTCTGACCCACCAGCTAAGAACCAAAATTTCAATGGAAAAATTATATCTTTGCATAACCGTGAAGAAAGGTGCCAAAATGTCTTCATGCAGCTGCTGCATTGCTTTATTTGTCCTACAAGTGCATGCTCTTGTCTTAGCTCCTTGTTCATCATACCTGTAGCTCAGACAGGACACAGTGGATTTTTTTCCTTCTAATGTTAGCTAATTCAGATAGTTTTATGTGTGAAATTCTGATGCATCAATATCATCTAGCATTCATTGCATTAGCACAGAGAACAGAGGAGAAACTGTGCTGAGGCTGCACACTACTGCCCACTTGACACATGCACCAAACAGCAGAATGATAAGGAAATTGGCAAATAATAGATAGCGTCAGATACCATTCTCAAAATTAGAATAAGAAATAAGTAAGTCTAATGTCAAATTAAGTTTGACAGTCTTGATTAATCTCCTTATTGTGGCATTTTTAAATCTACTATTTTGCATGTAAAACTGTTTTTTTTTTTCAATTGTAGACAGGAACAGAATTTGGAATATGTAAAATATGCCAATAATTGTTAGTGTGATTTAGACAGCTGCTTCAGTTCCCTGGCAACTAAATAGAAGTCCTAGGTAGACAAAATTGGATCATTAACTTGTTTTTGATCAACACAGATCGCAAGCAAACTCCTGCACCCTGTCATTATGTAAATGTTTCAGATTTCCACCAAGTGTTTGTGCATTATAGACAGTATCTCCTCACCTTTCAGCTCCTTTGCTTTCAGCTTCTCTGCTCTCTGTTCGTGTTCAACATCAACATAACTTCTGCAGCTTTAGGTGATGCCAACTACCTACAGAAAATTTTGAATTTATGGACCTATGAGTTTAACTGGACCAATGCTGCTTTATCTTCCATTTCTTTTCTTCCTGCAGCTTATTGTTCAAAATAGGACTGAATATCTTTAGTTTTTTAAAGCTTAACTTTTTTGTTCTTTTATTTTATACTTTTATGGCAGTAATATAATACACAGAGATCTGTCTGTCCAGTAACATGGAGAACTGAGCCAGGATTGTACAAATAAGAGTAAGCTGTGAACAGCTGTCATTGTGGAATAACAACAGTGATCATAGTACTTTATAATTTTGCTGTTGCATCTTTACATTGATTTTCAGGAAAATCCTGTTTACTGTGCTTTCATTATTAGAATATTAATACAGTATTTCTCCCCACTCATGAGTCCATACTCAGTGATCATAACATCGATCCACTGCCTGGTAGAGAGAGGAGAGGGTGTTATGGGAGAGCGTGCTGCCGTTTCAGCTGGTAGATGTGTATCCTGCCAGATTTTAAGATAAGCAGCTAATTATGCTAATCTGTGCCAACTTCACTGGTTACAAACAGCTCTTGTTTTCTAACTGTTTAAATCCATTTTAAATTGGCTAAACAAGTGCAGCGTTTGTGTAAAACATACTGGGCGTGAATGTGACACAACTTGTTGAACAGATGTTTTCATAAATTATGCATAATGTACCATAAAAGAACCAACTGTGGCAAGACTTGAATTTAGATCCAGTTTTTTGACGCAGGCCTAATCCTTTCAAAAGAAACGTGTTGTAGATTTGCACTTCGTGCATTTTTTAACTTTGCTGATTCCCTCTGTGGTGTCTAATTATGAGTGAAAGGTGCTAAAACCAGAACATAAATGACTTAAAGCTGAACTCTACAGAAAATCTTCAAAGGTTTTTAACTTTCCCGCTTTTAACATCATGACCAGCAATCACAAAATGCTTTAGGCGCTCTGTTCAGCTGTTGTATGTGTGTTTCTTTTTCTGATGCCCTGAGCTAACCTGAGGCCGCCATAAAAACTTCCATCACTCGCCTCAGCATTTCAACAGCTAACCGCACCCAGTGTTTATTAAACATGGAGCCTTCCACGATTTGGCCTATTGACCCAGATAGTTTTGTAACTGTTAATGTTTGCTTGATGTATAAATAAATCCTTCAGTGGCACAGTATTCCTGCTCATGTTTGAGCTGTTGGAAGACTGACAGTCATGAATGATTTGTCAGTTTCTTTTTTAGGGTTTGAATTAAGATTAGATTAAACAGTTTATAGTTAACTCAAGATGACTTAAGAATTGAAAAGTAAAAAGCTGAGAGGCCTTACCTGTAAATCCCCACTGACAGGTGAATTCAACCTAAAGGTGCATCCAACAGATGTCTGTTTTTGGATTATACTTGTTTTCAAGCCCAATCTGTCTACTTGATTCCCTTGTTTTTACACTGAAATCTGTGGACAGGCCGAAGTAAAATAAATACTTCAGTAAAATATTTTTGTGGTAAAAGTGTAGGACAAGTTTTGGTCTAAAAGACTCAATAAACTCAAGCCCATCACATTCAAAACAATGCTTTCTTTCATCTGTTTGTTCTTGGATTGCTCTGTTTAGTATCAAGACCTCAAACGTGATGGTTTTGTGAACGAATCCCAAACATGTCTTTGGCATAAGAAGTTATTTTACAAAAAGACTGCTTACTGTTTTTGCACACTAGAACACAGTTTTCTCTGTTGCACATTTTAAAATCAGATAGTGACCCAGGATATCCGCTGGTTGACCTTCAGTGTCAGAGGGCCGACCTCGGAAAAAGAGCACAGACAAAATCACGGCCGAGACAAAGAGGGTCAGACTCAGACTGAGACAGACTAATGGATCCACATCAAAGGAGAAGGCTGACTTTTCCAAATAAAGCAGGGGAAAGAATGAGGGAGTATTCAGCTTTTTAGAGATAACCACAGTCATTCAAAACAGATTACTGACAAACTGTTGTTTAAGACATTTAAATGGCCTAACTGCAAGTTTAAAAAAACTGCAGCAAATAGTTTTTTAGTTTATATTGTAAATTGAATCTGACTAATGCTATCATATGCTGATCATTTGGTGAGTACCTGAAAGCAATGCATCTTTACTGAGTATTGTCTGACTGTTTTTAAGGCCAGGTCAGTAAAAATGACATTCCCAACAAAACACTGGCTTGCAAGGAAATAGGGTCAATCGAAGTGATAAAGGCTTTGTTAGCTAACAGATAGATTACTGTTTTAGATCTTCTTTTGAGTTTTAATCTAATCCTTCATTCTACTTTAAGATGCTATTTTCCTTATCAGAGCAGTTAAAAAAATCCAGAGCATCCCCATTTTGGTGAAAAGCTTCCTTTTTGTTTTTCCATAAGCGGCACAGAGTGATGATGTTTTTGCATCTGTAAACTGCATAAATTGAAGCAGACTCTCAGCTCTTGGATTTCAAATAAGGGTTCAAATAAAGGTTAGAGGAAAAGGTTGACTGTCTGGGCAATTTTGCTCACTTTTCATCTGCAGACCGAGGCAGACATTTGCATTTCAATGCTGGATTTTTTTTGGGTCACTGCAGACGCTGGAAGGTGTTTTTCTATGAATGAAGATGATGGAGAGAGGTACTGGTCAGACCTGCTGAACGTAGCCATTTAAGCTGACCAGCAACATGTTTACAGTGTAATACTAGTCAACCAAATGAGTACAGGACAATGAAGAAGTTCAGTTTGCAAAACAGTGAGAGGAAGGATTAGAAGAAAACCTTATCTGTTTTTAACTGTCATTCAGCAAACATGTTGGTGACAAGTTTGAAAGTTGAAAATCAGTCGTATTCTGTGCTTGTTAGAACATGATTATATCTGCATCAGTTTGATATCCATCAAATGTCCAATCACGTCTCTTTGCCTGTCTCTCTGTCGCCTAACCAGTCTGTCAGGGTGTGAGTGAGTGAGGGAGAGCAAGACAATACAAGAGATCAGGTTGCCTTGAAACCTGACGAGCTACCCACATTCAGGAGTGCCCAGGTGTCTGTGTGACTGTGAGTGAGTGTGAGTATGTCGTGTGTTTTCCACAGACAGGATAGCAAACATAGCGGGACTGACCTGGAGTAATGCTCCAGGTTTTAGGAATAGGTGCCAAGTAGACTAAAATGACACTGCAGTTTTTATGTTGGTAATCCGTCTAAAAATACTTTACTGGATTTTACTGATGAAATACCTTGAATACTGACCTTATATTATATTTTGAGGTCAGTTAAATATGGCCTCATGGGCCTGATAGACTGCAGTTAATTTGTCCCAACTAGATTGGTCTGTATCCCCAACTTTGCCACAGTGATGTGGTTTTTTTGTGCAAAGCTGCACATGATGTTTTATCTTGTGGATAATAGTTTTCTGGTCCATACTTGCTTTCATTGAGTTTGTTGGTCTGAATAGAGGGCTAATGCTGCTGACAGCTGAGATATCAAGAGAAAAATGTGAACTATTGGAAATGCCAAAGATTACTTGTGTTCACCTCACATATGTCCAAAATGAAGTTAACAATATTGGGGAAAAAATAACATTGTGATATCTTTTCTGTCTACGATGTATTTTGTGATTTGAAAAATGAAACTGATGTTGTTCCAGGAAAATATAATGAGTTTTTAAGGGAGCTGCACAGCAGCTCAGGGGTTAGTGCTGTTGCCTTGGAGCAAGGAGGTTTCTGGTTAGCTTCCCTGTCAGGGCCTTACTGTGTGGAGTTCGCATGTTCTCTCCGTTCATGTGTGGGTTCTGTCCAGAAACTCCAGCTTCCTCCCACCACCAAAAACATGCTCCTTTAGGTTAACTGGTGACTCTAAGGCCCCATCCACACGGAGACGAATTCAGAAGTATACCCAACTGTTTTTTGTCATATCGGTGTTTCATCCACATGGAAACGGTGTTTTAGGAGGTCCTAAATGCTCCTTTTTGAAACCTGGTCCCCGAGTGAACAAATCTGTAAACACTTACCGTTTCGTCTTCGTGTGTTTGTGCTGCAGAAGCTATTTAGCTTATTATGGCTTTTACAGCAAAATCTGATGCTCCTTTACCACCACTGAGAACAGCATACAACCAGAAGGGCAACTAGAAGAAAGTCTGTGTCAGTTTTCTGTGATCTTCTTCTCTCTTTTTGGTACATTTCTGTGGCAGCAACACAGCGCCAAGTATATAAATGTTTCAGAAACTAAAGGAATGTTCATTGATTTTAGAACGATGCCTCCACTTATTTCCCCTGTTTTTACTCATGGCTATGCTGTAGAAGTTGTACAGCAGTACAGATATCTTGGCACAACCATTGACAATTCCTTCAGCTTTGATACCAACAGACACATTCTGTACTAAGGCTCACCAACAAATGTATTTTTTATCATAAATTGAGAACTTTTAATATTGACACATCTTTTATGGAAATGTTTTATTCTTTTTTTTTATCAAGCCCATTTTAATGTTCTCTCTTATCTGCTGGTTTCAGCCCCTCACTCTTAAAAATAAGATGAGTTAACAGATTTTTAAAAGTGAGTGGTAAAATTGCAGAGACAAAATCTGAAGAGTTCACCCGCCTTTATAGATCCAGAGCCTCAAGGAAGGCTAAAGCTTTCCTTGCTGATCAGAGTCATCCCTTGTCTTGTGAATACAGGCTGCTGCTATCTGGTCACAAGTCCATGGTACCAATATGTGGAACAAGAGGATATAAGAGTTCATTTATTCCTTCTTTTGTTGACCTTATTAATAACTTGATCTGATCTATCCTAATAAACTGTAGTGGCCTACATCTGCATGTTTCTGTGCATGTTGTGGACTTTGCATATATATTAGTCTGCTTTAATTTATTCTCTGTTGGCAGTATTATCCCCCTGGGATAATAAGGTTTACACTGACAAGCTATAGGCAATGTATTTTTTAAAGTAAAATCTTTGTGAGGTTTTGTATCAAAGCCAATATATTGTTGTTTACACTCGAGTGAAAGTTCTCACAGCTTCCTCAGTTGTGTCTGGTTTGTTGTCTTTGCATAAATCTTTTTCATCGTCACACATGGCCTACAATGACTCCTGTCCTTTTGACATTTAGAATATAATCTCTGAAATACTTCCTGGTTGAGATTTTTAATGCTACATCACTGAGGCAAAGCTTGTTTTGATCTTAAATGCTTTTGTTGCTGGTGTGTGGGATATTTTAAACTATCAACAGGAAAACCTTGATGCATTGCAGACAGTTGGCTTTTGTTGCACAATCAATGCAAAAAAATTCTTGTTTGAATAAAAATGTTCACAATATGCCAATCTCTGTCCAATATTCAGCTGGGTTCTGATGGGCTCTTTTCTCACATATATTCAACCCCAATAATCTCTCAACCTTGTCCATGATGGGTGTGCATGTAAACACAAATGGCAAAATCTTTCAACCAACTTTACTCCGTTTTCATACTCCAAAAATGTTGGTAAAAAATCTTAGATAATTGTCCACTGTGGGATACATTTGTGATAGGTGTTGTCCAGGATATATCACTACCTAAATGAATGAAGTTGACTGGAAAACATCAGAAATGTATGTGTGAAAGGCACACATTAATTAGTTAGATGGTTGTGCTGGGCGTCTGCCATCCCTCAAAACATTAGCTCAGATGATACTGCACGTCTCTGTTGGCATAGGGAAACATCTTAGAACAGCTGACAAAGCTCTTTCCATCTTGTTTTGTCCTCCATTCTTTGAGCTGCAAAGCCTGCGCTTGGCGCATGACAAAGCTTATAGACATCTAGAATTTAATTTAAAATGTAGACCCACAAATAGCATCCTGACCCCTGATTTAGCAATTTGAATTGATATTGGACTATTAATATCAGCATCAGATCAATATATCTCTATCTGCCATGGTTTGGTTAAAGTCTCACAACAGGACAGGTCAGGAATTTTCTTGCTAGTTGAATTTCTCTATTAACACATGCTAAAGAACAGAGCTGAAAATAAAAGTGGATTATATTCAGAGCTAAATGGTTGTCATGTGCAGGCATGGTGTCTTCTAACAGCCGGAGTATTTGAGATTTTATCAGAGAGAGACAGAGACAGTGTGTATGTTGGACTGGCTTTAGGAACAGAATGTTTATTGTGGTAAATGGGGTCAGATGATAGAGTCAGTGTCACTGACATCCATGTTTATTATCAACACATGACACACACATGTGCTCTGTGTGTCTCTCACTGCTCCCCTTCTTCTTGTTAACCAGGTGTCATTGTTTCCACAGTCAGCAGAAAGCTTGTTACGCATTGACAAACTCCTGACCTCTCTGAGTGTGACTGTCACTGATTTATAACCAGATTGGAGAGGTCAGTAACCCCTCCATTGCAGCACGTATGACTTGAACTGTGCATCTGTTCTACAATATCTACCAAAGATCGATATAAGTGTGTGGCAATGCCTCTGGCAAGATTTTTCAATGACTCTTGTTTAGATGATATTCCCACTGTTGTGACTATTTAGCAGAAAGAAGTCCACTCTTGCAGAGTTGGGTTAATGTTTGACTGACCCTTCTCCAGCTTGGTCACAGACACCTCCTGATGGGTCTTTGTTAAATATGCCATTGTTAGCTTGAAGAAAAAGCTGGTTAAGTAAAAAAACAAAACAAAACAAAAGAAACATGTTGGGATACAACGATTGGGAAAATCAGGCCTGATACCAGCTATGCTTTTTAAATAAAAAATATTCAGTAGTTGACTATGATTCTGGCTCTGATACTCACACCATCAGATTTGTTTTTTAAGGATTCTTTTGGGGGCTTCGTTTCCCCTCAATTTGATAGGACAGCTAACAGCTTGGGGGGGGCATGCACCAAACAGCACCAAGAACAGGATTTGAACCTGTGACTTGTGAACTGAGGACTTTAGCCTCTGTACACGGGTACCTGCTCTGCTTACAATGCAAAACCAGCACCTGCTAGATGGGTGGTTTTCTACGATTAAATGATGTCACTCGTTTTTTTCATATGACTTCCCCTACTCAATCAATCAGTCTTTATGTATAACCCCTTTCAGATGAATTATTGTTAAAGTGATAAAATTGCAGACTTTTGTCATGTATTTATTGCAAAATCCCAATGAAGGTAAATTTGTGATGCTCACATTTGCAGGTCAGGTGTTAATCTGTGTCAACTGTTTGAGAAAATCATCCATCTCAACAGTAAACAATACTAGCAGAAGCTTCAGCTGTTACATAAGAGGAAGAAACCCCCAGTTATCTACATCAACTGAACTTTTTGGTTGGACTAAAACATGTACTTTCTATGGTATAGATGGAACAATTCACAGAAGCTGGTTTGATTGATTTTGTACATAAATGATACATCCATAACCAAAAGAAGAATGATTAATTTTTGATGCACTGGTCAGTATTAATAGAATCCAACATGGAGTCACAGGGTTCAGATCCGTAGCAGTAAGGCATCTCATTGACTCGTGGCTGACTCTGATCCCTGAGGCTTACTATCTGAATCCCCTTTTTTATCTGCTAAAATAATCGGTAATTTGGTCAGGTATGAATCACATATTTCCTCTGAGGTTTGTGAACAAAGCCAGTCTAGTCTGTGCTTGTGTAGTGCTACAAACACACTTTGGTTTCTTTACTGCAGGGGAAAAAATAAAGGTAGATCCTGCAGGGCAGAACAAATAGAGTGATAGGAGTGTGTGGCTCTGTGTGTTTACAGGGTGTAGATAAAGCCGTGTAAACAGCTCATTCAAAGCTGATCTTAACACTGAAGGAATTTAATTACCTACTCTGCTGAAATGTTGGGTTGTGTCAGGTTGAGTGCCAGATAACAACATTTAAAAGCTCCAAACCAGGCTATTAGCACTCATGAGATTTAGCAAAACAACAGGAGATGTTTAACGAAGTTGGAAAGAAGTTTAATTTGTATCTGACTGTCCAAGACACTAACAATTTAAACAAGCAATATCAAATCTTCAGGTCATAGCAGCCCTAAAAATCTTGTTTTTTTAACTGGTAACATCCCTGATATCACGCAGTGTCATTCCATCTTTAATGTCGTGGATCCAAATTCGTGTTGCAATGTCTGGCTTTACTCTATTTCTTGCAAAAAAAAGTGTTAAAAGAGCCACATCATTAGGGCCAACCTAAAAATTTGGCTAAATTAAAGATTTACTCAGGATTGGAGCAATTCTATTAAAGGGAAGAGTGATCAGGTTTTGATTTTGCAGGGATGCAATGCAAGATATCATTGGCATAATATTGGCAGATATTAGCTTAAAAAGTTTAGTAACGGTATCAGCAAATCTGAAAATCTATGCCAATATTTACAGCTGTATTATCAACTATACATATTGGCTATACGTATCATATGTCAGCCTGAAATATGGGCAAAATGTGCATATATACCATCAGGTATAAGTTAAGGTGCCACGCACTCAAGGAGGCCCACTGTGAGCCCTGACCCTTCTTGAATGAAAATCGAAAAAATCCAATATCATATCATGCATTCCTGGTAATAGGTATGTTTTTATCTTTAACAGTCATAGTGGGTCAGAAATGATCAGACTTATAAATTGTCGTACCTTCACACTTATAAAAAAATGCTGCAAAGCAAAGTGGGTTTTTTTGTGCTTGAATTGTATGAACATTTACCACATCTCCTGACTAAGGTTAATCAGAAAACTTGGTTATTTTAGCGTCAGCCTCTATGAAAAGTTAGCAAACTATTGGACCTATCTGTCTTTTATTCCTGCCTGTAGAGCAGTGAGGAGCCTGCCAGTCTTTCTGTCTGTTTTGTCCATAAATGGACTCAGAGACTTTATAACACAGCATCATTTTAGCAACAAAATCAAGTCTATTCAAATCCAGATGCTCTTGAGAGGGGGAGAAGCAGTGTGTTTTGTGTATTTGTGTGTTTTTCTAATATAAAAAGGTATGTGTGCTTACCTCCTGGTGCTTTGGTCTCTACCAGAGCTCAAATAGTTGCAGGTTAACTCTTTAAGCTGCAAATTTATATGACTTATTAGTTCAGAAAACAACAAAAGAACACCTTCACTGATGTGAATGCTATGCCAAACCATTTAAAAAGTTCACTGGGGTTCCAGCAGCCACAGTGGTTATGTCTGTGCACTACTTGTGCAAAGATAGCTGTCCTCTAAACATGCAAGGGTTCAAATCCAGTCTCCTCAGTTTCCAACTCTAGCTACCAGGCTAAAAAGCCTCAGAATAATTTTAAAAAATGGTGCATTGTGAAGAAGCAGGAGTAAAATCATAGAAATTAGGACTATGTTCAAAATCTGAAAAGGTACCATTTTTAAATGTTCCCATTAAATTGAAATTATAGGTTGTTGTTTTTTAATAGATGTCCTTGTTTGTCATTTCTTAATCAGGTTAATGGTAGTTCATCATTCAAACAAAGACCAGTATCATGTTTATCACACACTAATGTTAACCTGTCCTCCTGTCTCATACTCCTCCTTCTTTCCTCTTGTTTTTCTTACCTCCTCTCCTAAAATCCCTCTTCTATTGCCACCCTCCTCCTCCACTCACACACAAATCATGTGTACTCCCTCCATCAAATTCTTGGAAGATGTTTTCTGGTTGTTATTCGAAGAAGATGAACACAGACAGTAAACAGTCACAGTCTCAGTGCAGACGGGGCCAGGGGGCTCTTTAGAGAGATGCCAGTGTTTCAGGCGAGTTGACATTTCCCACCCTGTCCCTGCCATGTGCGGCCCAGTCTCTGAGTGTGTGCCCTGGAATGCCTCAGTAATTAATCCTTTGTCCTCAAAGCATTTTCTATGCTAATTACCCGCTCTCTAAAGGAATGCACTCAGGCTGACTGGTCCTCTGATTGGCAGAGAAGGGGCTGTCTAGCTGTCTGATTGGTTACAGGGCGGCAGCAGCAACCCTCTTCATGTGGGAGCTAAATGACTAATTTATTCTCTCATCCAGAAATTGAAGCTCATTATGGTACGGCGGCGGCTTTGTGGGTGAGAAAAGAAGCAGAAGTAGACCTGCTGAGGCCCATTTTAGAGTCTGAATCTGGAAAGGAAACAAATATAATTGGTTAGCACTAACCAGTCGCAGTGGCATGTGTCCAATCAGGCATGTGCTGAAAACCAAATTATTGGTAAATAAACAGTTTTATGTCTCCAGGCTGGTGACACCTAAGGCTGTCTGGGTCATTCTGTTAAATAAAGATTGCTTTGAGAGGGGTTTTTCAAAACTTTAACAAATGTCCACTCTGACATAGAGCTGAGATGATGAAAATAAGAAGGTCATAGGCCATAGCAGCTAAACTAGTCTTTAAAGTTATTTTACCAGTCTCCTCTGTTGCAGGCTGGCAGATGAGAGAATTAACAGAACAGCCTTTTTTAACTTTTCCGCACTGATTCAACTATAAAAATAACACCTGCCAGTGGCCAAATAAGGGCAAATTTTCAGTTTGACCGGTAAACAGAATAACTAAAGAGGATATCTGCCAGTCTGCTGTGATGTAGTGTTAGCAGTAAGCCTGTTTTGTGCCTCTGTGTCAGGCCTACACTGTTGTGAGCTCCACTTACGTGTGTGTTGATGTGTCCATGTTTCCCTGTCGTACTCTGCCAAAACACTACTTTGTAGTGCCATTTTTATGCCAGTTCCTGACCCCGTCATTTCATTTCCTGCTTGTTTGTGTAAAAGACACCATACCCGAAATAAGGCGTATTAAAATGAAGTTGGAGCTGATAAATACCAAACAGCAGTTGATTTTACTGCTGGGCTGCCTGCACGGTTTCTGATTTGAATCCCAGTAGGAACTGGCATTTCTGTGTCAGGTTTGCAGGTTTCTCTGTGTGTAGGTTCCCTTTGACCAACCTGGCCAGAAATATTGTCCTTGCATAGTACTTGTTAGACTATGATGCTAAAATGCCCATAGGTGTGAGTGAGACTACTTGATTTGTGACTGTGTTTCCAGTCATTGACTGGTGCTCAGTCGAGGGTGCACCCCTCTTGTCCACTGACAAACTGGAATTGGCTCCAGCCTCCTGTGAACCAACAAGACATAAGCAGTATAGATAATGGATGGATGATTTAACAACAGATGAAACAAAGAGGATACATCAGAGGAGATTCAGAGCATGTCTGCTGAATCAGCTGAGGCAGAGAGCGGAAAATTTTTCACACTTGTTTGACCACTCAAAGAGACATGTATAAAGAAAACACGTCTGATAATTTAAATGTTAAAAAGTGGATTTGGCTTGTTAAATTGCAGTCTGCAGCCATTTATCTTGTGTATCTTGCAATATGGACTGCTGCAATTTTCAAATCGCAGAAGGTGCAATAGTTCTTTGACCTGAAACTTGTGTCAAAATACCAGTTTTGAACTATTTTTTGCAGCAGAGATGTAATGCATTATATACCATGAAATCATTCAAGTGCCATTTCTGAAGAAAATCCTTTAAAAAATCCTACTTTTTTTCATTTTTGTAGGTTTTTCTTATTGAAATGAGAATGACATCAAAATGATCACTCCCTCACCAATGCCAACAAGCTGGTGAATTGCATGGCATGCAGTCTACATTGTTTGGATGCCTAGTTCAATTTTTGATTAAGTGCAGGACTTGTGCATGCATAGGTCTCTGGTTAAGGTTAGGGCTGTGCAGATCTATGGGCGAAGGCTATGGTAAAGTCTAGATGCAGAGGCATTAATCAGGCTTTTGACTAACTGTAAAGCTACTAAGTTGTGCTATTTCTCATCCACTGAGAAGGATACAACACCAGTGAATTTTCTATATCATTAGAATATTTCTGTTTTCCTTTCAAAATCCAACAATATGAAATTGTATAGAATAATTATGGTTTAACAGGTACAGTAGAAGGGTCCTTTTTAAGTTCAGTACATGCTGTATAATCACCTGAAGTTGCTGTGATGCAACTCTGGTGTTATTGTTGTGTTTATGAAGGCACCTTTCCTGTGATTATGTGATGATTATGTGACAGGATGTTTTGTTTCTGCTGCTGATAACACAGCTACTGGTACACCTTTCTCTTCTTATCAGAGACCAGCTGATATGAGGTCTTTTGTGTTATCCATATTGTTTTATTTCTTATATTGCTGAAAAGAGGATATGCTTACCTTTAAGTTAATGCTGCAAACATGTAGTGTACATGTTTGCAGCATTTTCAATTACCACTTGAGTCTTTATGCACTGGTCAATGAATAACCAGGTGATAACTAGGTCGAGACGCTGTTTTATTACCGGTACTCACTGTTCTTCACTGCATGGACACAACTAGAATTTAAACCTTCAGAGTGATTCTTTTAAACAAATATTTCAATGAAATCCAGATTAATTAGCAACCAGAAGGCTGTTCCGCACTAATAATGCTCAAACATTATTGTTGGAAAATGAAGAGAAATTTAATAAACAATAGACCTTCGCATGCATTGCACAAAGCAATCACTTAAGTAGAAATATACTGAACAGATCTGTCATTATTAGTACATTAGCATCTGCTCCTTTTGATTTATTACTTCCACAGTTGGATGCCAGAAAAATCTGATCCTGGACTCTGAAAGGTTCATTTCCATTGCAGGTGCTGCAACAGCGTGGGTTACCAGACTCTCTCAGTTCTGCTCAAACCATCTTCATCATCCTCATCCTCCCACTCTTTTTTTTACCCAGAGCCCAAAGATGTTGTCATTTCCCCAGTGAGCCTGTCTGCGCTCAGCTTGCCACAAACTCCAGTATGAGCTCATACGCTATTACTTATTCATAGGCACTGTCACAAAGGCTGACGCAACCACAGACAGACACGCTGGCTAAAAGGAGGTGAACAGGCCTGTTAGCAGGGGCCAGGATGCTAACAGACGCGCTGGCAGGCGTTTACACAAGGCAACCAGAGCGACAGGATGATAATATTAGAGCCAAAAACAGTCGTCCTGTTGCTTTCTGTTATTTTTCACATTTTCCAGGGCTTGAGCTTTTTGTTTAGACAACAAAATCTGCTTGAAATTGGCAGCAGGTTTGTAGCACTGAGGTCTTTTTTAGCATCGTTCTCTTCAGTAAAAATTGGCTTTAAGCCTCATACACACAGTTCGATGCTGTTACATCCCTCAGTTCATGCTTTAGTCTATCAGTAGTTTATTTTAACATGGTGGGGGCCTTTTTAGACACAGCCTGGTTTTGGAGAGTGATAGTGACAGACAGCAGCAAAGCTTATGTGTTTATGCACAGCATCCTGCAGAGTAGATGCCTTTTGATGGTTGCTCCCTCTTTTTGACACATCTTTTTAGGGTCAAATCTTTGTTTGAATGAGAAAGTAGCCTTGAAAATGTGTGTATTTGTTTCCTGCTATGAGGTCTTCCTCTTCACTTAAAACTGACATCAAGCCTGACACAGACCTAAGGATGCTGCCTACATGTTTGACCCTGCCATTGATTTGTTTTCACATTGTGGGTTTCTTTTGTTTGTCCCAGTAGTCGGCCTGAGTTTTGACTGATGGGGGCTACACGTGTGTGGGTGATCTTCTGTTTGCTGTTCTTGTGTCAGTCAAAGATCCAGGCCTTAATGGATCTCCAATGTTGGACATTGGTGGACAGTGGTTGCATGAACAGCTAAATATCTTACGGCCAATATGCACTTTTTGAAAGTTTATCTCTTGAGTCTGATTCTGCTTGTGTTTGCTGATTTCTTTTGGAAGGAGGATACATTTTTCTACGCTTCTGCTGCAATGACAGCCTGGGCTCGAGGCATAATGTTTTCAGGCTGTCTGCCATCCACCTGTACGAGTTATTCTTCTGAACACGCTATCTCAAAATTGCTTTCACAGACTTTCTTCAAACTGACCCAAGAATGAACTGATTGGATTTTGGAGGTCAAAGGTTAAGGGCATTAGGCCTTATGTTATTTCTTGCATGTGAATGTATCTCAAAAACACTTTGAGGAAGATTTTTCAAATTTTGCATCTGTATCCAGTCCAGTGTTAATTTTGGCAGCTATTTTTAATGTTAGTCTTAGTTTTAGTCTTTAAATGAAATGCATTTTAGTTTTTATCACATTTTAGTCATTTCTGCCCTTTTTAGTTTTAGTCGACGAAAACTCAAAACATTTTAGTCTAGTTTTAGTACGTAAAAAGTCCTCATTTTTTAGTCTTTACTTTTAGTCCAAGCATTTATTCTCTTACCTAAATCTGGTACCAAATCATGGTAGTGTGTTCTATCCACTCTGTCTAAGCTGGGGTCCCTGTTTTCTACAGCTGAGAGGCAGAATAGTGCAGCTACATTGTTTTTTGACAGATTTTCCCACAGTGGAGAAATATCATGGACTTTGAATATCCGGTGAAAACTACATTACATTTTAGTCTAGTTTTAGTCATCTTGCCAAAAACTAAACTTAGTTTTTGTCAGTTTTAGTCATCACAGATCTATTTTTGTTAGTCTTAGTCTAGTTTTTGTCATGGAAAAAAGTGCTGTCGACAAACATTTTTAGTCATAGTTTTAGTCGAATATAAGGAGCTCAATAAGGAGCTGGTATGAATATGGTCAGTGTACCTTCAAATCTGCAGGGTGCGAGATTTTCAAGAATGCATTGAGGCTTTTTTGTCACATTTGACACAAACACACACTTGGTCTTGAGGGTGAACTAACTTCATTTTGAAGGTCAGAGGTCAGTGCAACTTTGCATTTTGTACAGTCAGTCAGAGTGGCACTGTACCATATTGTGGCTTCTTTTCTTAGGAGCTACACCCTCTTGTCTGGCAGTTGTATATCTTGCAGGTTCACAAAACTACAGGATGCTAGTTCCCTGACTAATCAGGCTATTTAGATTGGTTTATCAGACCTGCTGATTGAACTTTACAGCGGCATCAACCACACCTGCCATTGTTGCCTTTTTTAATCTCTATATTTATCTAAAGCAGTGTTAAATAAGTAATCCCACATATTGAAAATATTATTAATCTTTTGCTTCTCCAGGTCCATGAGTTAATTTCATATTGGTTAAAAAGGGATGCAGTCAGGGTCAATAAAAATAGGGGTGTTTTCAACATGAAGTTGAGTCATCGGTTTGAATGCATGCATTGTGTTGTAGTGCACATGAGGCATAACCAATGCAACCCTTAGTGTGGCAGAGAGATATGTGACAAGTGACAGCTCAGTCTGAGTCCAGTCATCAGCACGTTTCACTCCGACACGGAAGAAGAGCAGCCAGGTAACAAGCCAGATGTAATCTGCATGTGTGAGTGTAATTGATGTGCAGCACAGTTGTAAGGTAAAACGTGTTCTCTCTACAAGTATAGTGTATGTAATAACAAAATGCAGTGAGTGTGTTCGCTCTCTCTGCCAGTCCATCTGGGGCTTTATAACACAAGCTATGAGTTACAACAGAGTAACTTTGTTAGACTTCGGCCCAGCACTGCAGTAATTTTTTCCAGTCAAACAACTATTTAATGGTGTATGTTAGGGCTGAACAATTCAGAAAAAATAATTGAATTGTGTTTTTTTTTAATCCAATATTGTGACTGCGATTTAATATGCGATTATTTCTTAAGTTCCTTATCTCATTTATGTTCCAACAAAAACAAGCAATAATTCATTCTATGCTATAACCAACACAATGTAAGGTTAAATTAGGGCTAAACAATTATGAAAAAATATCTAATAGTGATGATTTTGACTCATTTTACAAATTGGATTTGACTTGTTGTATTAAAGGGAATGATCATTTTTATGTAATTCTTATATTCAGCAAAGAAAAAATACAAAAATGAAAAAAAACAAGATTTTTTTTCGTACTCTATTCTAAAAATATGCCATGTAAATGATTACATAATATGTACTGCATCATGTGTCTGCTGCAAAAAAAGTCCTAAACTTCTATTTTGACACAAGTTTCAGGTTAAAGAAACATTGCACCTTCTGCATTTTGAAAATTGCAGAAGGCCATATTGTGATTTAATCTAATTTGCAATTAATTACCCAGCCATAGTGTATGTTAACATATTACTCGCTTGTTTTAAGCCAGTGATGATTCAAAGAAGTGGGATTTGGCATTAAACAAGGTATGAGAAGCAGCTTTAGACACACTACCTGGCACCACTACTAAGCTATTTCTCACAGGTTCTTCACTATAAAAGTCTGTAGTTTTTAACCACTTTTATGGTGGATAAATGAGGGGTTTTCTATAGTGTTGTGACACATCTCAGCAGGGGAGAAATGAAGCTTGAAACTACAGATGCAGTTACAAAGAAATTAACACAGAAAGGATTTTAAAGATAGTTTTCTGTGATCATATGCACCTTACAAAAATACCATCAACTGCACTATAAAAAAGGCTCCTTCAACAGGATAAAAATGTAACTTAAACATGGTCATCAAGTCCTTATCTGTGGTAAATGAAGACCTCAACAAAACAAGACTGCTCATCCACTCATCCCTGCAAACAGACTGTTTCCTCTTTAAGCACTCTGTCTAAACACAATGACTACACTTGGTCTAAACACAATGACTGTGACTGAAGAAACAATGCTGCTCAGTCTTGCTTCCAAAGCGTCCGTGCTGTCTTTGTATTTGAAGAAAATGATAACTGAACTAACAACGAGGTCAGCTGTCTCCTATTTCCCTTAGCTACACTTGTTTGCTCCAGTCCAGGTCTTGCTTTGTGTTGACAGAGACTTGCACACAAAAACACAGAAAGACAGAGAATACACAGTGGTAGCTGGGGCAGCAAGCTCTAAACTCCAGTGGTAGGTAATGATTAGGACAGAACCGGGGATATGCTGAATAACCAGATACACATATCTAATGTGCCTTATATCCTGACATGCTAACTTAAACTGGGATCCAGTTATCATTTTTATATTTAAAAGCGGAGAAACTATGTCATTGTTCTGTACAGCATCTTATCTTGTTGGATTTCTTTGCTTGGTTTTTCCTATAGTTTCTTTATCTCTTGGTGAGCAGTGGTGGCCTGAATTAGTTTGTTGGCTTTTAATCAGAAAGATGCAGATTAATCTCCAGTCTGGAGGGAAAATTGAGTTAAAAGAAGAAAATTTTCTGCAGCTGCTTCTCCCTCATTACCATTATTGAGATTCTACAAAGCACTTAAATGACCAGAAACTGGCACAGAGGGCCACAGATTAGTGTGTTTGTGCTGGCCATTCACCAGGTGTGGATTAGAAGGCTGCTTTGAACTAAACCTTATATACAAAGGTTTTACAATACTGTTAGGACTGATTGTGTACATTTAATATCTCAGCCGTCTTATTTCTAAAGCACCTGGTGTCAGTTGATAACAGAATACCTTGAATTGAATGCTACAGAAAGTCTCCTATATGTTATCTAACTTTTCTTTCATTAGATTAAGTAAGATTTCTTTCATGGGTCTTCATCTGACATCTCAGTTCCTCTCAGTAACATTCAGGAACTGGAAATATGATGTAGAGTTTTGTTTTTAACAATTTTGTTGTGAATGCGTAACCTTTATAACCCTGTGAAGGCCTCATAGGGTATGTTGACAAAGGTGAAACTTTTGGCTAACAAAACAGAAAAAATGTATTAATTCATCTTAAAAGGTGGGCTACTTCAGTAGAAATATCCCAACATTGTTTGTAGCTTTAATAAATAACACATGAGAAATTTTCAAGGTGGAAGGGTGGTTAAACCCACATCACAGAGGTATAGGGCATTTAAAAACAAGAGCTAGAGATGAGTGGTGGGGAAATTGATAGCCCAGGATCAATCTGTGTGTGTGTGTGTGTGTTTGTAAAGTACTCAGTTGGTATTGAGTACCTTTAAAAAGTATCCATCCTAAATGTGTACTAGAAAATGTCTGACAATGATTCCTCTTTGACTATTTGTCAGAAAGCACTATTAGTTGTAAATACCAGGAAGGAAATAAGTTTTGTACTCAACTCTTTCAATACACTTCACTTTTTCTGTGGTGAGCCTACTTTCTAAACCTGTCCCCCTTCATTTCAATGAATTTGATCCTATAATTCGACTGCCTTATGCTTTCTGATTGGCCAACTGTCACTGGAGTAGTAGCCATTCTGTTTTTCACTGCTTTGGTTTACATTTTAGAGCCCTCAGTTTATCACCAAGCACTCTCGATCTTTAGTATCATATCTGCTAAATAATTTACTTTAAGCTTCTCTCCCTCTCCAGCCTGATGTGCCAAAAGTTTTGTTGTTCCTCGTCCTTTTCTGATGGTAATTGTATATTTTTTCAACTCTTTTGAAGTGAGGGTTTCTCAATGAAGACATGTCCTGTGTACCAGTTCAGATCCATCTTTTATAGCCGGTTAGTCAGTTTTTTAATGACCCATTTACAACCTGTTATGTTGTAAATCTAACATTTAAATGACTGAAACTAATGGATGATTTTTACTTTAAATTAGGCCTTTCAAACAATCAGAATTTCTAAATAGAAATTAATCACTGAGTTTGTGGTTAATTGCAATTAATCTCCATTTTGTTGCATTTTATATGTCACTGTTTGATAGTTTTTGTTTTAAGGATTTTTGCAACGTCTCAAATTAAGGGTATTTTACTTCCTGTTTGGACACAGACCTGCTTTTATTTAAAAGGAAATATTGAACTGTTTTTGCCGATTGAAGATTATGACATGAATTTATAAACATAAAAAGGAACTTTTTATGTATTGAAAAGGAAACAAGGGAAAGGTTTGACATCTCAAAGCAGAAGACTTTTGACTTGTCCACTGAGCTGTCTGTGAAATGAGACATGAAGGAGCAGTGGTGGTTTTACTTTACGTCACTGTGGCTGCAGGGAGATGTTATAATGGCTTAACCAAAGTGCAGTGGAAGAGTCAGTACTGGATTGATGCACTGATTATGGACCTTAATCACATCACCATTTAAGCATTAAAGCTGACAGCCCCACTTTAAATTCTTACAGGTTCATAATATCTAAACGTTTCACTGAACTTGTCATGGCTATCAGTATCTCCTAGAAAAAAACAATACGGGTTGACACCCTAATTTAAACATCAGCAGGCCGACGGGTGCTAGGATTGCACATGTGGTCAAACATTCAAAACACACCAAGGTCAAACACATCTCCATAAAAATAATGCAAATACAACCACAGGGACATTGTGTAATAAAAATGCATTTCCAAAATGCTGACCTACAGTACTATTATTGAAGCATGAATAGACAGTAATTTTCCAAAACATGAACTATAAGGGAAGCAAGAAACCACATGAATAATGACTTTTTGTGGACCTTTAAGGTCAAATAAAAAATAATCTTCAAGTTAAGGATCTTCAGCATTTTGTGGATCACTTTTGTTTCCAACACTTTAATGGATTTGATGTTAATTTCAGGTATTTATGACAGGCAGTAGATATTTTAAAGCATAAGAGCACTGCATGTTATTATTTTAGCTTATTTCTCAAAGATATTTGTCGTAACCCTTTTAAATACTTTTGACAAAGGCCCAAAGGATGCGGCTTTAGTATGATTAATATATTGTGACATTAAGAAAGTATACAGTATGCCATATAAGTAAACATAGTTGGAGAAGATTTAAACAATTTAGAAGTTATAAGCTAAGTAAGTAAAATCCGGCTCCCTGACTCCTGCCATGATCTGATAGTGAATTTGATACTAATCCGTCCAGACACACACGCAGAACAGTGAGGGTGGTGGTTGTTTATTGTCAGTACAAATAGACGTCTGACAACAAACCAGCTGATACAATCCCAGTGTGTGTGTGTGTGTGTTCAGGAGCTGTAAACGATTGTGTTTTTCCAGATGAGCAAATCCATTGTTTCCTTTCGATCTATCTTGAAGATACACGCACGCTTACATTGACACAAACATAGTGTAGATGTCATAATTACATAACCAATTCACTAGTTTGTGATGGGATCATATGCTACAGAATATCATGACTTTATTATAATTACATAAACTGATCTTTAAAGGGCTAATGATGTAAGAATGAGGGAGGGATGGGTGTGCTCATCATTTATATTGTAGATTTTTGCAGGGCTTTTCTTTACCTTTAAAAAATTTTAGTTTTGTGTTTACATCTTGCTTGAAGAAACTGCTTTTTCTGTTGTGTTAATCTTCATATGAATTATTTGTTTGAGCCTCAGATATGTGAGCTGTCTGTGTGTAGCTTTTATTTGATTATTTCAGTGTCTTCTACATGTCTGGGCGTAAATCTGGTGTGATGTATGAGACTTAAACGTGGCAGACAAAAAAAAAAAACAATTACACTAGAGTCACTCACAGGACAGCATGTGTGTTTTATTTGTTGGACCGTGAATAATAACAGACTTGTTTTCAGGCTGACAGGCTGCTGAGTCATGAATTTTAAGCCAAATGTTAAAATGGCAAACTAAGGCAGTTTTCATTTAGCTATCAGTGCACAATGACTTTTCTTTCATTTCTTAATTCTGAGATTTAAATGTGTAAAATCAATATTTCTCATGATTTTTTTTTACCATGGATTAGCTGAATTAAAACTATCTTTGTATTTTTTTTTCTCTTTTTTTACCATCTTCAGGACCAGTTTGATAATCTGGACAAACACACTCAGTGGGGCATCGACTTTCTTGAGCGCTATGCAAAGTTTGTCAAGGAGAGGCTGGAAGTGGAGCAAAACTACGCCAAGCAGCTACGGTAAAAACATGTTCTCATGTTTTCTCTTCTTTTACAAAATCAGGAATATTTTCTGATGTCAAGTTTTTGCTATCAAGCCTTTTTTCCCTAAATTTCAGGGTTCATAATAAAACTGTGCCACACTTTGGCTTCACAACCATTTTTTCTACACCTTAAAGTCAGAATTGTTTGAGCTCATTGATAGAGCTTTCACCAATATGACACAAAAGCAGAGAGATACATTTCTTTCACTCCAACAAAACCAGTCAGTGAAGAGCTCAGCATTAAAGGAACCTATCCGGCATCATGTTTAATTCCTTTTAAGTATTTTGCATGGTGACCTAGAAAGAAAATTTATGCCTGAATCAGACTACACACATTTTTTCTAACGGATCATCTTCAGAATAAAAAATTCTTGTCTTCTTGGTAGAGTTTCATCAGGCTTTAGGGCAACGATACAAAACACATCATAGAGGATGTCAAACCAAAGGAGCGAGGGCACGAAAATTCAGACATTTTAGACTTTTTTTCCTCTGGGATGTGAAGCCTCTTAAATGCAGCTCTGGTTGCTTTGCATGACATAAAACATGGTGCATGTTTTTCATCTTAACTTGTCATGTGAAGTCTGTCAGCTTGGGCTCATACCCTAAAGTCTGATCTCAACATAAGAGCGGTAAAACGATAGAAGGTGATCCTTATTTATCAAGACTTTGCATATGATACTGCAGCTCAAACAGAAATAAAAGATTAGGAACAATGTCAGCAGTTAGGGGTGGAAAATAATGAAGACGCAAACATTAAAAAGCAAAACAGTTGGGGCTGCATGATGTATCTATGACCCAGATTATGGTTGTCATGATGCCAGAATTTAAAACTCAGTAGGATACTAGTAAGAATCAAACCATTTCAGTACTTGTTTGATACCTTGACACCAAAAACCAAGCACCTAGCCATACAGTCTCCATTTGCAAACATTTGTGATCCTAAATTGGTTGTTCTGAAGAGCTCAGTGACATCAAGGTAGGACGTGTGATAGGATGCCACCTTTGTAAGAAGATAATTCGTGATATTTCATCCCTGCTGGATATTCCACAGTTAACTGTAAGTGAAATCACTAGAAAGTGGAAGAATTTAGGAACAACAGCAACTCAGCCACAAAGCAGAAGACCATGTAAAATCACAGAGCGGGGTCATGACAGCTAAGAAGGGTGGTGCGTAAAAGTCACCAACGACCTGCTGATTTCAAAGCAGAAGAGTTCTGAACTTCCACTGATGAATTGGAACAGCGATTGTGAGCGAGGACTTCTTGTCCGATGTCAATGCATGACCTCATTTATGCTCAACAGAATGAATGGCCACAAATTCCCACAGAAACACTCCAAAATCTTGTAGAAAGAATTCCAAGAGGAGTGGAGGCTGTTATATCTGCAAAGGGGGGGCCAGCTCCATATTAAGGTAAATGTATTTTAATACAGTGTCCTTATAGTCCCTATTGGTGTAATGGCCATGTGTCCTAATACTTTTGTCCATATAGTGCACTTTATATGCTCAGCAAACTGATTTTGAAAGCCCTTGTTTAGAGAAAATGCTGGACAGGAAGCCAATGAAGAAGTTTCAGTATTGGTGCAATATGATCTGATCTTACCTGCACTGAGGTGTCATCACAGAACACTTATTTTTTTAAACTTTTATTCAGTTTGTCTCAGTTATGTTGTTGTGTCGCACAACACATGGGTAATAAATGGATTCATCAGTAGCACACAGTACACACCACATCCTAAGCCCTTTAAACCTATTTGGCAATAAACCTGATTCTGATTGAGATTAATTAGCACAGGAAAGGACTGCAGATATTGATTAGCTTTTAATTTACATTGACACAGATAACAAGCTAGTGATTATCCCCATTAAACTAACAAAAATAGTCTATATATTGAAACCATAGGCAAGATGACTAGTTATTTCTTAACCTTTTTGTTTTTAATGCAGGGCTGCAGCCCTGTTGAGACTATTCAACAAGCTAAATGGAGTAACAGTCATTAAAACCTGTCGAGTCCCATTGTGCTTGTGTGATTTCAAAGAGGAAGGGTCCCTTCATGCATATTACAGAACAATAAAAGATAAAGCTCTGTATGTGTGTTGATGTTTGAACATTTTTACATGTGACAGACAATAAATCTGGAAGACACATACACACAAATATCTCTCTGGTTAAATCATTAACTGGCTTGTTTAGTGAAGTCAGTTATAGTGAGAGCCTGAGGGAGTGAATGAGGAGAGACTTTGATGTTTCTAATCTTTGATTCATCTTTTATAGAAACAAGACGACTTCCCCCCTCTCTCTTTCTCTCATTGTTAGTGTGGGTTTGTTTTTCCCTGTCTGCCTCGTGTCTGTTTACCTTTATGTCTGCGAGGCTGAAAATACCAGACTGTTTTTTAACTTTTGTCTCTTTTATTTTCTTTCTCTTTTTAACACATCTAGAAACTTGGTGAAGAAATATTGCCCAAAACGCTCCAAAGAAGAGGAACCAAGGTGAGCAAACGTAGAAAGTTCACTCTTTTTTATTTTTTTGCTTTTTTGTATCCTTCCTGTACAAGTTGAAAGGTCTGTGAGAACGTCTTTTCCTATCTTTTTTGGTGTTAGAAGTAATTTCATTCAGTTTATTTGGGGGATCCTGATGCTGTGTTTAACGTGGGTGTTTTTGCATGTGCAGTCAGTCTGCAAATATCGCTTCATTTGGTCATACTACAACAAATCAATGAGCTGTTATTTTAGGCTGCTCAATCATTATATAACATGCTGCTAAACGAGGTGGCCATGTGCAGACAGATGTGAGCTGACAGCAGAAGATTGTTGTTAGCTGTCTAAGTTGATTAAAAAAAGGGAACCAAGAGCTAAAACAGAACTAACATCAATCTTTAAGCTGAGGTTCTACATATCAAAGTGATATAGATAGATTTACATCCCTAGACAGGAGGAAAATTTGACACAAGCACCAATAATGAGTTTAAAAGGTTAAACATGATATTTTTAACAGACACTACTTCATCATACCATTAAAGTAATGGATTAACTTAAATTTAGACTGTAAGAGAACTTATGTCACAAAGCAAAGCAAACATGCCTTTTAAATCAATATGCAGTAGCAAAAAGCTGCTAAAAATCCAAATCAAGATGTTTACTTCAGATGTACAGGTGCATAAAAGGCAGAATATCATGTAAAAGTTCATTTTTTTCTCATGATTTACTTCAGAAAGTTACATTTCCATATATTCTAGAGTTACCTCATACAAAGTGTGACATTTCAATTTGTGCAAAAGAAGCTCCAACCAATTACTGAGTGCATTAATGAGCATAATTTCCTGAAGGTCATATTTCTACTATTTCTACATTTGTACATCTTTTTTTTTGTGACTGAGCTTTTGTGATATTCTAATATTTTAAGATGTTGGATTTTTTATTTTGTGACTTGTTAGCAGTAATCATCAACATTAAAACAAAGAAAGTCATTATATACTTCGTAAAGATGAATCTACAATATATGGAAGTTTCACTTCTTGAATTAAATCATAGGAAAAAATGAACTTTTACATGTTCTCATTTTTTGAGATAAACCTGTACATCTAAAGTATACTGTACTTGTATTTTTCTGTTTTAAATTATAATATTGAATTTATCCAGAGTCAATTTGATTTAAAAAAAAAAAAAAAAAAAAAAAAAAAAAAAATTTTTGATGATTTTCTAATTTTTGAGGTGCACCTGTATATTCATACTTCTGTTTCTAATAAACCTTTAATCATTGTAGTATGTCTGCTCTGACAGCTGTTAAAAAATCATAGAGGAAGCATGTTGCATACAGTCCTAATCACATGTTTAACGTGCATCTGTTTTGCAGGTTCACATCATGTCTGTCATTTTACTCCATACTAAATGAACTGAATGACTATGCCGGTCAGAGGGAAGTGGTGGCGGAGGAGATGGCTCATAAGGTGTACGGAGAGTTGATGAGGTACAGTCAAGACCTCAAAGCTGAGAGGAAGCATGTGAGTACAGTCAAAAGTTCATAAATCCCGTGTAATTGAATCAAAGGGATGTATTAGTTTTAATTGCAGTGATTTCATTCATTCATGATTTAAATCACATTTTTTTGAAGACTTGTTGCTTCCTGTTTGAAAGCGGATGTAAGTGTTCATCCTCTCTGTTGCTTCATGTACTTTTGTTTCTATCTGGCTTCTCAAGAGGATGAATATGTTGGATGTGATGTTGACCATCTGTCTTTAACTTCTGCCTCCATCTGCTGAGGCTATCAGTCTGAAAATGTAGAGATCTGCATGTTTTGGAAGAACAGCGCCCTCTGCTTGTAATCTGCTGTAAAGCATCAAATATCTCTTTAATGTTCACCCAGTGACACATGACGCACATGCACAAGATCTTTGTTATTTGTGTTGGTGGTATGGTTTATTTCAGGCTGTTTTTCATTAGTTTATTTCTGCTGAGTGTCTTCTGTTGGTTTCTGGTCTTTTGTATAAAAAGGGCTGTCTTGTAAGCCTGTTTTGGGTTGGGCATATTGTTAAAATTTACCACAACCATAAAATCAAGTAATATCAAATCTGTTTTTATGGTAACAGTGTAGGAGGATTATGTCTAGCATATTTTGTGACTGTAAGTGCTTTATATAAAATATAAGCCTTAAAAGTGGATTAATCAAGACACACACATTTTATACGTCTTGCAACCATACTGTCAATGTATATTGCTTGTACGTACTAGTACAAATACCCAACTAGAGCTTGTATATATATTAAAATCTTATTTTTTTCCAGTTTTAATTGTTTAATTCCTGTACATTGAGACCAAAGATAACTGAAGTGATATTCCTTATTGCATGAGCATATTTGACCAATAAAGCTGATTCTGCTTCTGTTTTAATGTCTGAAATCTCTCTAAAAGATTTTATTATTTCACACAGATAAAATATCAAGCACATATCATCTAAAAGCCCCAATCTTAAACCCCCATGTTTACACTTAAATACTGTTTAGGAAAATAGTAAATTAAAATATGAACAAATAATGGCTTGAAAAGAGTCAATTCTATTTCAAACCATCCACAATTGTTTAACCTATTTTGTTAATTTTGACATTGTCAAAACTTTGTCCAAACTGAGGTTGATGGCACTTTCTTAACCCCCCCAACAGACTGCATCTTATATACCAGCATAAATTCTAATCTTGATTTTATGATAATATCTTGAGTAAAATACAACCCGAAGTAGAAAAAATAGCACTGTCTAAATTTTGCAGTTCGTTGGCAGACATTTTTGGTTAAATTTATACAGTGTGCAGAATTTTGCCATCAATTTTTGATAGTAAAAATGTATCCAGCACTGGGACCTTCATACTAGGATTTTTGTTGTCTTGGTATAAAAACATTTATAATTCTATCAAATTATTACTAGATTTTTAAAGAAATTTAAAATTTGGTATTGTGTCAACCCTAGTCCAAACAGACCAAGAGCTTCTACTAGTTTTCATTGACCTTTTTATCCTTTAAATGGTCCAAACACAAAGCTCTTGTCTTGCATTTCCTTAACACTTAAACCACAACATTTACCTCTGTGATGACGACACCTCAGACTGTGGATGATCTAACAGGAGAAAGCTAAGGATCTTGAGTTAGGGTCTTTTTGATTCTTCATTTGATTAGATATCTTAGCAGAGTTAAAATGAAGGGTTTGCCCACCTGAGACGCATGCAACACAGTTATAAAAATTTTCTCCATAATAAGTAACCAGTCGTCACTCTTCATCTTCATTTTACTGCTTCAGTCACAGGACTCTTGTAAATCTTCGCCTGTTGCCTCAGCAGTTTTTCCTCCAGTGGGTTTTTAATGTGTATGTCACTGTAACATGAATAATTTAAGTCTGGCCGTTTTGTGTACGTGCATATGAATGTGTTCCTGTAATAATATTTATGTATATTTTCTTGTTTCTGTGTCTTTGTTTGTGTCTGCGTGCCTGTGTCTGTGTGAGCAGCATCTACAGGAGGGCAGGAAGGCTCAGCAGTATTTGGATCATTGCTGGAAACAGATGGACAATGTAAGTGTGGAGGGAGGGGGGAGGAAGAGGGATGGAGAAGAAAACATAAATGTTTAGAGTAAATACCCTCAGCTAGGAGGCCCCAGATGTACTGGTCTAGTGCTTGTTTTCAAGAGGAATGCTAGAAATGCAAACAAAGGTGACTCCAGGACAAATGAAAATCCTCTGTTAACCTCTAACTCCACGTGACATAATTACTCGGTACAAATTGCGGCCCTTATGGCTCTTTTGATACACAACTGTGCAATAGTCAGAGGCCACCATCAGATTTGTTTTTCTAGCAGTGTTACAGTCACTCATCATGTCATTCCTTGAGAAGTGCCAATCAGGAATGTTTTTATTGTACAGCATGACAGTGTTACCAAGCATGATGCTGATGTAGTCAAATCATATTTGTAGAGAGAAACAGCACTGACACTGACGGTTCTGGACTGGCCTTTAGAGATATTATTATGGAGACTGTATGAGATCATCTGGTTAGGAAAGACTTAAGAGGCCTGGTACTGTACCAAGATATAAATCATGAAAACTTAAAAATGGATGCCTGAAAGCCAAGCCAAGCTTCTGTACATGGCACGCCTCATGTACAGAAGCTGTAGTCCGCAAAACAGGTGACCTGTGTTTGACTCCAGCCCTTTTCACTAGGTCATTCTGCATGTCAGTGCCCACTCTGTCTCTCTCCTGGTTTCCTACTCCGACTACTGCCCTCTTTTACATTCAAGCAGCAATATGCATCTTTTCCACCATGAGTTAGCAGTTTCAAAGTCACTCTATGTCACAATAACTTTCAAAAGGTAGAATAATGTCTTATCGCATTTTTATTTCCCGACTTTTAAAGTAATTTAATTGAATTTAAAGCATTTTTTAACCTCCCTAAAGCACTTTATGATAACAAAAATAGGACCATTAACAGTAAGGGAAATCCAGCTAAAAAAGTTTTGTTTTTTTTCTTGATAAGAAACTTCTTATTCCAAATTGTTTTAGGTGCAGCATTGACAGTTCAGGCTCCAAGGCCTGCTTAGGTTTCTCTTTAAAAACACTGTGTTTGCTCTACTGCAGTGGTTCTCAACTGGTGGGTTGGGACCCAAAAGTTGGTTCATGGATGTGTGCTTGGAAAAATATCACCCATTTTTTTGTTTGGTCAGATCTTTGATACACCTCAAGCCCATACTCTCCCATTTTCCATTTAAAATATTTAATAATGGGGCACAGATGGCCTCATGGTATGGGTACCCCATGTACACGGGCAGCCCAGGTTCAAGTCTGACCTGGGGCTCCTTTTCTGTATGTCTCTCTCCTGCTCTCTCATCCCAATTCCCGGTTCTATCCACGTCCGTCCTCTACCAAAAAATGGCATAAAATGCCTGATTGAAAATGATGATTGAAAATTTTCAAGAAATTTGGGTCACAATTTGCTGTTAAGGAGGAGGTGGTAAGTCCTTACACTAGACCAGTTGAGAAACACTGCTCTATAGTGTCTTTTTTTCCCGGTTGCAGTGAAATTTACTTTTGTGTGATGCTGTTTTAAATGCCTTAAGAAGTTGCACCTCTTGTCAGCAACACACCCTGATATCCTCCTGTTGAATAATGTACATATACTTCCTTGCCTTACTTCAAATTTTCTTTGTCCACTGTAACACAAATCATCCTGTAAAACAGTGATTCTCAACTGGTGGGGCACGGCCCAAAAATGGGTCACAGAGCTGCTTTCAGTGCGTCATGAAATGGTGCCTGGAAAAAAGTTGTAGCAACGTAGCAAGGATTTATGAAAATTCTTGGTTGACATATTTCCATTTATTTTTATTTCATTTTCAGCACTTTATCTGCAATTACCTATGCGCTTTCAAAAAGTACTATTTGTTTTTAATTTATTGTTGTAATTATCCCTGAAATGTATTATTTTGTGACGTGTGCTACTGGCTGGGTCACCCTTGTAAAAGAGATCTCAATCTCAATGGGGTTTTATCTGGTTAAATGAAAGTTAAATTAAATAAATTGAACAAGGAATAAAACATTTTGAAAGTCCTGAAATTGATTCACACAACCTTTACGACACAGGGAATTATTTGAATTTAGTTTTCAAACATTTCAAATTCAAGACAATAAAACCAAAACTCAGGTTGAACCAGAAAAAGCTGATTGGTGAAAGTATGTTCCTAAATGTTTTGTATGAGATCACTGGCATAAACATTAGAGCCATTGGAAAAAAGCTTATTTCTTCCTGTTAAATGTCAGAGTAGTACAACTCCAGTCACATTTTTTGGCGTGTAGCCTCATGTTTGAGTCACATACGATAGAGAGTGTTTCAATGTGTGCCCTGCATGACTTTAAAGTGACTCCTCAGTGACTGAACTGCAATGTCTCAGCTATTCTGTGTTTCCTTCAGTGCTAATGTAATCCAGATGGGCTGGCAGGAAGTATCTCTGTGTGATTCATCTCCCTTTTTGACTGTTTTTTTTTTTATTCACATATTTTTTTTAATTTTATTATCTGGGAACTCTTTGATAGACCGGAAATAGTGAAGGTGCCAAGTAAGGAAAAGGGGATTTACTGAGTTCTTTGTGTGTCTTAATGTGTTTGACATTTCTGTCTTTCTTCTTCCTTGTTTGTTTCTTTTTTTAGAGTAAAAGGAAGTTTGAGAGAGAGTGCAAAGAAGCGGAGAAGTCCCAGCTCACCTTTGAGCGGTTAGATAACGACATTAATGCCACAAAGTCAGAGGTGGAGAAGGTAAGGAAATCTTTTTCACCTCTATGCTGCTGTAGTATCACTCCTCAACTTCCCTTTTTTAATATCAGTCAGATTATCATCAAGTTCACCTTCAGGTCATAGATAACTAAGAATGTGTAATTATTGGATGAACCGTACCTTAAATAATGGACATTTAACACACACTTATTTAATTTTTTTCCCAGTAAAATCATCATTTAGATTTCCACAGTAAAAAAAACAGAATGACTAAGTTTAACATACCTTTTCCAAGGTCAGCACTGTATAATTGATGCCTGTGAAATTATACTGTGGCTTCTTTTTCCCCCCACACACAGCATATAATTAGACAAGGTGATTTTATTCTGAGCTTACAGAAAAATAAATCTTTCCATATTGAGGTTAAAGCACAGCCCAGTGTTCTGTTTCTTTTTAAAACTTCTTTTTACTTCAGTTTCACAAAAATCTTGCCCAGTGTTCAGTAACAGCAGAGGCAAATATCTTTTTTGGGCAGTTCTAGCATCCTTACAGTGTCTGTGTGCAGTTTCCATGTACAGAATATGATGGTGTCCTTTATCATCAAAGATAAATCATCTTTATTAGAAGATTTACAAGTAAATTAAAGAAAAGAAGGGAAATAAGTGCCAAAACTTCTACCAAACTCTTTTGAAACATGCTTGTTTTGCCCGGTCTCTCAGTTTTGTACAGCTTGAGGTCCAAATTAATATTTTAATTGAATGTAACAGGTGGAAAAATGTCGATTTTTGAGTCACAGTCTCTCATTGAGGATGGTGGCTCCAGCTAATGTCTCCAATGTTGTACTGATTATGTTGTCTTTAGGCCAAAGCCCAGTTCTACCTGCGGACCCACATGGCCGATGAAAGCAAAAACGAGTACGCCGCTCAGCTCCAGAACTTCAACGCAGAGCAGTGGAAACATTTCAACAACGCTATACCACACATCTTCAAGGTAAAGCAAACATCTTAATCTGTGATTTCGTGTTTGTAGTTCACACAAGTTTATTGTCACAGTTACAGGCTGGTAGGTACTCTGCAAGGTTGTTAACACTAGACAGTTTGAAGCCTGATTTAAGGCCAGATATTTGCCCCCCCCCCCCATGAGCAATGTCCCCAGTTTGGCAGTTAAGATCCAAGATTTAGTGAACAGAACTGAATAAAGTAGGCAAAAAGGTACAAATGCAAACAGAAACTGTGAGTAGTAATAAAGAATAACATATGACTAGAACATAAAAAAGTGTTTAGTGCACTCGTGATATACATATTTTCAGCCTGCAGGACTTGTTTGGAATAAATAAGGATTTTATATGAAAAATTAATCCATGGATTACCAAAACCAGTGTGTATTCAGCTGTTTATTAAATATTTATAGCCTGCAGGAAATCATATTCTTTGTGTTAAGGAGTTAATGACTTCACATTAATTATTAAACTGTCCATCACAGTGATGTACTGTTAATGAAACTGTGGCTGAGTGTGGTTGTTTTGGCCTGTAGCGCCTACCAGAGGGGGGAACTTGTCAGAAACAAACCGGTGGCTTTATACTCAAGCTGTTGTCACTCAAATCAGTATTGTTGTGTGTTTAGAGAGAGGCCAGTGAAATACATAATAAAATCTGCCTTCTGGCTTAAATGTGTACATTTATGTTACCCAATCCCAGCTTTTTTGAGACGGCCTACTGGCATAACATTTAAAATGGGCACATGAATTTTCCAAAGACAATGACATTTCTCAGTCTCAACGTTTTATATGATCTTCTTGTGCTATTTTTATTGAATATTGGGTATAAATGCTTGTTAAATCATCACAATCTGTTCTTATTTACATTTTACATATTGTCACAACTTTTAAGGAAGTGGAGTTGTATTTTTCTCTAATGATCATATTTTCTAAACAGCCTTATTTTTTCTTGAATGTGCTTGCTTTGCTTCTTTATTGTATTATTTTTCATTTTATTACTTTTATTCCTCTTTGAGATTTGATATTTCACCTTAAATTGAGAGCCATTTACATTTTGGATCTTGTAATTATTGTTGTAAGTGTCAGTATGAGGTGCTTCATGGTGAAGACTGCTTCTAACTTACTTTGCTTCCTGTTCTGCATTTCAGAATTTGCAGGCCATGGACGAACGTCGAACAGTGAAGCTTGGCGAGACATATCGGAGCTTTGCTGAGGCAGAGCGTAGAGTCATTCCAATCGTCTCCAAATGTTTAGAAGGAATGGTTTCTGCTGCCAAAGCTGTCGATGAACGAAGGGTAAGTAGACAAGCTAAGGTTAGATGTAATAAATCAGTAACAGCTGGAAACTGTCCTGTTGAGATCTGTTGTTTTATGTGATGGAAGAGAGGATTTATTAGATGCTGATTGAAAAACTTATTTATTTCATATCTTTTCCCTCTCTTTTTTTATCTTGCCTTCTACCCAGGATTCAGGCATAGTCGTGGAGTCATTTAAATCAGGATTTGAACCTCCAGGCGACTTTCCCTTCGAGGATTTCAGTCAGAATCTGAGCAGGACGGGTTCAGATGGGACCATCAGCAGCACACCCAAAGGAGACAGAGACAGAGATGGGGCCCCAGGGCCACGACCTGACCTTAAACAACACCCCATGAGCAGAACCAAGAACAAACTGTGGCTGTTTGGGAAGAAACCAAAGGTACCAAAGGAGTTAACAGTGTAGTCTTGAATCAAGGGCTCAGCTTTTGTTGCATATCTCGTTATTGAGATTAAAGTAAATCACTGGTGTCACCTGTGAAACTGACTCTTTACCCTCAGTGCTGCAGAAATTCCCCTCCATACAGCTGAATATAAACTTCATTAGTCGCATCCTGACCTCCCTTACAGTCTGTCTGATTCCTCCAGTCTGTCTTCTGTAGCTTTTTTTATCACACTAAATTATTATTGTTATTTATTCCTGTTTTAATGCTTTCTCTCACCAGAAAAAAACACTTCCAATCTTTTCTCCCATTCACTCCTTGGACATTGCCCCTCTCCATAAACCACATACTGTTTAATCATTAACTCTCTGCTGTTGTTGCTTTATGTCAGAGTCACAGCTGCTTCACACTATCAGAAACCTGTGTGGTGGATCAGGGTGTGTTTGTGTATACAGATGTATTTCATTGTAATATATGATGCCCTAAAACAGCCTTAGGTGTGTCGCACATAAACTTTATGCAGCTGAAAGCTTGATTTTAAATCACTATGTTTAGAATTCATTACTTTATAATTTAAACACAACGTTTAAAAACATCTGGATTTAACTTTTTAAGCTATTTGTTGTTTTGTCAGTGGACATACTTGACATTTAGACATTCTAGTCAAAGCAGCCAATGAAAAGAACATAGAGATGGGGATGAAGGTCAGAAAATAAGGGCCTGTGTCCATAACTGTTGTTTTTTGTCCCGCTAGCAACCCCTACATCCTCAATTTCAGAGCTTTTTACCACAGTTTCTTGCTAGTGTGTGAAAGTTGACTTCTTCTATTTGTACTGTCTGAGTACATACAACTCAATTCATTCAAATCCCGTCCTTGTCCAGAGAAGTTTAAATCTCACAGGCAAATCCAGAGAAGAAACTTGAGCGCACAAATCACTTTTTGCAATTTAATCAGGTGCAGGCACACTGCGTCTTCATCAGAGTCAAACTTTTGTTTTATGAAGAGAGATTCGTGTGCTCCAGTTTCCTCTTGGATTTGCCTGTGAGATAGATCCATTCAGAATTCTCTGTATGTTTCTGGTCCTTTTTGTGAGCCCTCACCTCCACCTGTGGAGTGGCTGAAGCGCAAGAGACTCCCTCCTTTTTCCAGTTTCTACTGGCATTCCCCAAGGTTCTGAAAAGGGGCCCCCTACTGTTGATGATCTATTTACTTCCTCTTGGTTATATCGTCCCTAAATTCAAAATCAACTTCCACTGCTACGCAGATGACACCCAGGTCTACCTATCTACCAAACCTGGAAGTTACATTCTGGAAAAGATGAGTCAGATGGGTATTTCCTCTGTCATTGCTATGAAGGCTCTGCCATTGACAAAGCTGATTTCAAAAGTCCCGCCTCCTTCTTGTTTTTGATTGGTCAGAGAGAAAGACGTGTCATTGAAGAGTGGGGTGCTGTTCCAAAAGTTTAACTATTTTCTACAGAGAGCACGATGACAAAAACCAACTGACACTGTAGACATTTTAATGCTCAGAATGCTGAGTGCTGAAAACACTGGACAACTGGACAGTGAGCGCTGCCAGCTAAAAATACTGCTGTGGACACAGGCCCTTATGCATTCATTTTCTGAATGGCTTTAATTCTATGCTGTTGAACTGTGGTTAAACTGCTGTATCAGGAAGCAGCAGGGTACTACTTCCTGCAGCGCCCTCCTGCCCTCACAGTATTGGAAATGATGGACACTGCTACTTCTCAGAATATCCCATTTCAGTTAAAAACTCACAGACAGCTCAGTGGACAAGTTGAAATGAATCTGCACCAGTTTCTTGGGAAATCACTTTCCTTAACTGGGTTACTTGCACAGAGAAAGGAACTAAACCTGAACTCCTGAGAAGCGTAAATGCTGTCACATCTGAACTTGACTGTCATTTTGTACATGCACTACTGCATGTTTCTTATTGTGTAACAGTATTAAACAGATAAATCAACACAATAAGCCAATGAAACTGTCTCTTACATCTAAAGCCCCATTCATACTTGCAAAACCCCCCAAGAATTAACCAAATTTACCTGAGAGTGCTCTATACATCTAGGAGTCAACGTTATAAAATACATCCCTTTAGATCAGTGATGGGCAACTGGATTCCCAGGGGCAAGAGGCGACCCCCCCACCCCCTCTCAATTTAGCTCTCAAGTTAATTTCAGACATAGAAAGTTGTAAAAATTGGGGAAACTTGATAGAATCTGTGATGAAAACATGTAAAGTTAAAGCATTTCTATAATTATCTTTGATAATTGGTATATGTTAGCAAGAAATTAGAAAAAGTAATCATCACTGTTGTTGATGTTATACTTATGTGTTACATTGTCTTGTAATACCAAATCTAGTCACTTGGCTTAAACCACCTCCTGGGTCTCCTTTGAAGCTTTGGAGCATGGTTCATAAAAGACTGAATGAGTCAGTTTTTATGAAGGTGATCTAACTTTGGGGGGATAAGTCATCCATGAGTCAGGCTTTTGACTCATTTGGAATAATGTTAACCATACCCATGTAAACCTGACAGTTTAAATAAGAAATTAGGTCTTGCATTCCCAAAGACATTGAAAAAAGCCACAGACTGTCACAAGGGAAGTATGTGTCATAAGACAGCAGAAAAACTAAATAATGTGTCGCCCTGATCTCTGCCTGCTTTTGTTCCCCTCCCTGCTCCCCATCAGTCCCCCTCCTCCTCTCCTCCTCCACCCCCTTCATCCTCATCCTCCTCCCATCCCCGGTCCTCCTCCAACATGTTTCCTCCACCTCGGTTCAGCACTGAGCTAGTGAGCCACTATCTGTCTGAGATAAAGACTACAGTACCCAGAATCCCCCAGAATTTGAGGGGCCTGAGGAGAGGGGTGAGACAGGAAGTTTGTGTTTCGGAGAGTTTGACATGATTTCGGTTTTAAGTTTCTTCTGCAGGATGTCTGCAAGTTTCCTAAAAGTATATGAACTATATCAGGTTATCTTTAAGTTCCATCACTGGTTTTAGCTGGTCTGATTGGCTACCAGTTTCATTTTAATATAATTTAATTTGAATTTAACAGAACTTGCAGGCACCCTGCTGTACTGTTCCTCCCATTCAATCTTTTTTTTCATGTGTTATTGTTTTCTATTGTCCCTTATCCTTCCCTCTCTTCTCTTTCCTCCCTTTCTTTTGTTTTGTGGGATTTTTTTCCTCTCTTTTTATTCATCAGAAAGATTTTTACTCCAATCACAAGAATGAGGATCCCTGATGATTGATGGTGTGTGTTTTTGTATGCCTGTGAGGGGAATTTGGAAAGAATTGTTTGCTCTGGTTGCTTTGCTGTGTGGGGAAATGCATCAATAACATCATCAGATGTTGGTTTTACTCAAGTTTGCAGTGATCTCTGTGTGTTTGCATGTGTTTAAATGTGTTTTGTGTATTTAGGGTACATGGCTTGAGGGGCCCCTGAAAAAAAACAAGAGAGGACTAGATTCGTTTTGTTTTTTATAACTTGTGCTGGTATAAAGCACTTTATTCTACTTTATATATACTGGTAGTTGTCTTTCAATGGTGGTATGTGAGACAAAATCACCCATTAATTTTTGAAGTATTGCCGTAGAGGAATGAATTAAAGATCCCTTTGCATGAACAAAGATAAAAATGAAATATTGCATTTCTTCACACCAGTGGGCCTGTTAATATTCTTGTCAATGTTAGATAGTTTTTTTTTTCAATCTTAGATAAAAATGTGATTTAATTAACATTAACTGAGGGATTGTATTCATCCAGGCATCCTCAGATGCAGTTGCTTTTTCAGTCAAGATTTACCCCACAGAGACACTGATAAAATGCATCAATCTGACTGCTCTTAATGCTAACCCACCAGCTTGTTGGTGACTTTTTGGCATTCTTAAAACTAACCAGCAACCCCTGTTTGTCTTTTTTTAACTGTAATGGTTAACGCGTCAGTGGTCAATAAAGACGGTAAGTGAGTGAGTGTGTGCATAAAGTAGATACTGGAGTGTAGATGTAGAGTATCCTCACCCTGTAGGGCTCCCTGTAGTTTCCAAAACACAAACCAGTAGTGAAAGCAAAGATAGTGACTTCTCCTTTCCTAGTTAGCTACTCCCCAGATGTATATATTACTGTTTGCCTCATAATAAACATATCTTGAGATCCTCTTTGTAAGTCAGTTTTGATGTTAGCTGCTGTACAGTTTAACATATTGACACTACAGATGCAGAAAATCCAAATCCAATCCAAATTAAGGTATCCAGGTAACTTAATATTATTATTAAGCATGAGTTATTAAGTATAAACTGGGTTTTTGTTGTGGACTCATCTATAATCTTACCAAGGTTTCTGTCTCCAAAGTCCCATATCCTTACTTTAATTTATCAGTATTTTTGGCAGAATTTTTCCAGTTTTTTTAGATTAGTTTATTTAAAGTTAGCTTCGAATGTTTTGACAACAAAACATTGAATCAGTTGGATGCGGTGAATGTACAGTGGCGTTATTACTGTTTTAATAGACCTCCATCCCTCGAAGAAAAATAGATCAATCCTTATTCCCTTTGTTCTATTCTCTTGGGATGTTTCCTTCACATCACTGACTTTATTCTGACTAGGTATGCTGTTTGATAAATGTGGCTTTTTTTTTTTTTCTTTTATCCCCAGGCTCCATCTCTGGAGGATTTCAGTCACTTACCCCCCGAGCAGAGGAGGAAGAGGCTGCAGCAGAGGATCGATGAACTCAACAAAGAGCTGCAGAAAGAGATAGACCAGAGGTAAGGCCTTACACCTGATTCATGTTACTGGCTGCATCATGCAGAAAAATCAGAAAAATCAAGGAAATTAGAAATAGTAATAAGATCTGTAGTTGTCCACCTCATATGCGTCTCTTTTAAGCAGTCAGCTCACATTATAATAATATCAACAGACATTTCAAGTCTTAAATCCTGTTTTCTTTCTTTCTTTCTTTTTATGTGAATGAGTACTATGATTTTGAAGTGGGATTTCAGTGCCACCAAAACACAGTTAGCTTACAATTAATACCAAGGCCTGAATCTATTCAGTGTAGTCACAAGCAGGGTGAAGCTGCTGCTTTAAATCAGAGTATGCCATTATCCAGTGTTTTTTTTTTTTTTTTAATGGCAATTTTTAATTCAGTATAGGTGGCTCTGACATTTAAATGTAGGTTTGCAGCTCTAATTCAACACATCTTTTGTCAAGTTTGGTAAATATTTCCTTTGAAGGCATCCTGATGTGTTTCTGGATGGTTTTGCATCAAGGACCCAGGCCTGGATTGCAGCACACTTGATGCCAAAATCATATTAATTTGATTAGTGTAATCACAAGCCAGACTTCGTTACTGTGATGAGTCCTCTTGGACCCCTTGTCTAAGGCAGAATTTGTGTTAACTGGCTGATTGAATACAGGGTACTCAACAGTGAATGGAGCTATAAAGGCAAGGTCTAAACATCTTATGTTTCTTCAAAAATCATCAGATCCAGGCAGCATGGGCACATTTGTATCTCTGAGCTACACAGAAGGTGTACAATTAGGAAGAAGGTTAGGAGCATGATAGACTCCATTGTTTGCTCACACTATAAATAAATATGTGAATGGTTGTTTCTCCTTCCTCTTAGCAGATTTGCAAACCAACTACATGCATACTGTTACATACTGTATCTGACTGTGTAAATAGGCAAATGTGCTTGGGTATAGAACAGTGTTACTAATGTGACAGCAGACTGTTTGTAAAGAACATTACAGACAAAACAAAAAAATACACATATCAGAGCAAGTTTTATCCATATTTCCTGCTTCATCAGCCTCTTGCCTCTAAAGTGACCACTTGTGATATCACTTCTACTAGAAAATAGACTTAAGTAGCTATTATCCTGCAGGGTTACAAGTAAGAAAATAACTTTTGTCCTCTCTGAAAGTATTACTAATCTTTGTCACCCACAACAACCTGCTTTTTTATGATGAGTACATCCCATTAACTCTTAATTTATTTAATTGTATGTTTCAGAGATGCCCTGAACAAAATGAAGGATGTGTATGAGAAGAATCCACAGATGGGAGACCCTAACAGTCTACAGCCTAAAATATCAGAAACCATATGTAACATGGAGAAGCTACGCTCAGAAATTCACAAAAACGAGGTAGAACAGAAAGATGTTTCTGATTTAAATTGAGCCAGAAAGCGCTCTAATGTTTTCAGCTTGTAGATACTGTGGTGATGACACATTGTGGTGTTAGCTGAAATACAGCGTAAAATGTTCTGTGATAAGTTTCTCTTCTCACTTTGTTAACAGACCTGGTTATCTGAGGTGGAGGGAAAGCAGAGCTCAAGAGGAGACAGGAGACACAGCGCTGACAACCATCATCACGCTCCTCAAGGCAGAGAGAGGTAAACAGACACAGAGAGGAGGGTGATCAATACAAATATAATATGAAGTTTTATAAAATTTAGTTGAATCAGAGGAATCTCATATGAATTAATCAAAGAAGTATAGAAATCAGTGATTGAAGATAAGCAAGAGACTGTGATTTGATCATAAGAATTTTGGCTCATCTGCTTGTCTCCTGTCAGTCCTGAGGGCAGTTACACAGATGACACCAGTCAGGAGCATCACACACCTCACCACCGCCCCAAAAGTCCACCGTCTGGTCACCCAAACCCCGACCCACATGAGTTTGACGATGAGTTTGACGATGACGACCCGCTGCCTGTCATCGGACACTGCAAGGCGCTCTACTCCTTTGACGGTGAGGACAAACGTAAAATCACGGTATCAGTCTTTCAGAGCTCAATAAAGAATGACAATAACATTTATTCAAAAGGATCTGGGCTTAATATAGAGGTTTGGAAAACATCCAACCAATAGCTCAAACCATCATTCCCTTAAAAGAATAAATGAATCCAAACCAGTGAACCAGATAGCCATCCTGGCTTGCCTCTTACAGTATGTGAGCTACTTTTTAAACTAAATGTTTGCAGTTTTGTCTCTCTAAAAACAGGATGTAGTGTTTTCATATGCCTTCTTAGAGTTTTTCACTGAAAGAAATTCTTGACAGGAGCTTTCACTTACCCTGATCAGCATTTTGAATTATCTATGATACATTTGACTGAATATTTTTGCATGAAACTTTATCTATAATCATTATTAATTAGATAAAGTGTTATTATATGCACAAAATTCCCAACAGTTCCTCAGAGAAGTGTGCAGAGATAAAATAGTAACTTTGATTTGTGTTCAACATCGCTGTTATTCTTTTAACTTGCAGGTCAAAATGAGGGGACATTGGTGATGGCAGAAGATGAGGTAAGCTTGTTTCTTATGTTGAGTTAATGGTTTGTTTCCATGTTTGTTGAAATAATTTGTCTTTGTGTCAAGTCAGAGCCTCAAAATGGAGTTTAGAGGCGTTGCATTGTGATGCATATGTAGATGGATCTGTGTCGATGAAGAGGCAAAACATTATTTATGCATTCCTTTTAACTGACACAAGAGAATATGTTTTAATATTTCTTTTTTGATTATTATTGAGTATCATTTAGTTATAAATTCCAGTTTATAACAGAGGATGCAAACCATTGTGACAAATAGTAATGCAGTGTGATATCGAAACAAGGCGAATCATTGGGCCACTAGTCTTGAAGGGAACATATCCCATTTTTGAAGCTTTTCTAACAAAAATATGCACCCCTGGCCTGTCTACATTCCCCTCAAGTACCAAAAACATCCACCCCCTCCCTCTTTCTCCACATTTTAGAAAATGTGTGCTGAAACAAGCCGTTCTCAGATTTTCCCCTCATGATGTAATGTGGGGAGTTAACCCTGCCTCAGGGTTCAGTTGGCCATCCCCCGCTTGGAAGAAAGTTCCACCCTCCTTTCCTGATCTTCCTCTCAGCTGGGGATCAGGGGAGCCACATCCATTTCCTGAGTGGGGCAGAGTTAGAAAGCTCAGTAACATTTGAAGCCACGGACACAAACAGCTTGTTCTTAGCAGGGCTGAAACAGAAGGGTTTTAAGACATGCAAAAATCTTAAACTGGAGGGGTTTTTCAGCAACAGACTTCACAGCCATGTTTTGGGGACCTCTGAGACCAATATAAACTTTTCTTAAAAGGGTAAAATATGTCCCCTATAACCAATTCATGAAACCAGTGAAGATTCAAAGCACTGCTGTAGTCCTTCTCTTTGTTAGTTTACTCATTAGATCCTTTTATGTTTCTCCTCCCCTGCAGGTGTTGTACATTATCGAGGAGGATAAAGGCGACGGCTGGACGAGGGCAAGGAAGCAGAGCGGAGAGGAAGGCTACGTCCCCACCTCCTATGTAGACATCACCCTGGAGAAAAACAGCAAAGGTGCTGTCACCTACATCTGAGCTACGTCTCTGTCCTCTCATCCATCTGTCGTCCTCTCTCCCTGTTTTCTGTCCCTCGTTTTAACACTACAAAAGAAAAAGAGACTGCATCCCAACACCTGCATGGACATTCATCTGTTTCCTCATTTCCATCCCGTCTCTCTCCTCATGTTTATTCCTCTTGTCACTCACCTTCCTCCTCTAGTATCTGTGGTACTGATATTTGAGAGCATGAAGACAAATAGGATATTTGTGTTTGAATGATGTTTTTATTGTATATAAGGCATTTCTGTGTGTGTTTGAAGGATGTCTCCACTGCTGTTTTGAGCCCCGTGTAAAGGCTGCACCACTTCTTTATCGATCAAAGTGTTTTAGATTATTTTATGTAATATATTAGAAACAATTTATTTTTATTTTCTTTGATTGTTCTGATGTTTTCTTTTTTAAATCGGAGACGTTTTAAACTCCCTGGTTTTAAGCTCTTTGGATTCACGTGTCTTCATAATTTAAAGCTGTTCTGATTTCACTTCTGTTCGTGATTTTCTGTGTTACCTGTGCCATTACACTTATGGTGGGATTACAGTTACAGAGGTTTGTCTGGTTTCAGCCTGGCTAAAGAATCAAGAATAAGCTGGAAGTTTCAGTATGAAAAAGGTTTTCCCTTCATTTAAAGGAGGCTGAACGAACTGATTGTGTATTTTATTATCTTTCAATCATTATCTGACTGTTCTTGGTCAATGTTTAAGTCACTGATTAAAAACAGCACTGTTCATCAGTGTTTCCACTGGTACCAATGATAGTTCAACTCTTTTTTTTCAAGGCCACATCTCAGTAGAGTCATGTTTGATGAATTTTTATTGCAGCCAACACCTTGTAGTTCAAACAAAGGTGCAGTAACTTTGTGCATAAATGCTGCTATTACACTGTTTATATCATAGCATTATCATGTTTTCTGCTTTAATATACTGCAAAACACTCAAGTCTTGCAGAGTTTATTTTTTCTGATTTCTCATCAACATATCTCCTTACACGTAAAGAAGCCACATTCACCTGAAAAGTCTAGATAAACATCTTACTTTAAGACATAAATGCCTGTTTATTATATATTATCACCATGACGTATCCAATTGCCAGACGGAAGAAGTTTACTGGTGGGTCAAGAAGAAGAAGGGCTAGAGTGGTTTTTGAGGTAGAAATCATTTCAGCAACAAGGGAACCTGATGCTCAGTTACCCTAACCTAAGCCCTCCAAAATCTGACCACATTATCCTTGAGTCAGAGAGGACATTTCAGCACAGTCTGAAGAAAATGTGTTGCACTTGCAAGCAAGGGATGAATGTGTGGCCTAGTGACCTTTACATTTGACTTAGAACCCCTAAAATCTGAACACAAGAAGAGCCAGATGAAGAGACAACTTGAGAACATATTGCCTCTGGCCTTGACCATTGCAGACGGGACGGGACAGCATTAATACTGAAAATAAGGCTAAAATTGCTTGTTATAAGAAATTATAATATATAAAAAAGTATCTGCAAATTATGCAATACTTATTACGAGACACTTCAGTATTTTTTCTCGCTGCACTGGCAGATATATTTTATTGCAAGTAATTCAGACCATACACAGTATCTCTGCTTTTTTGTATTGTAGTGAGATGTTTCTTTCATCTTTATTCATATTTATTTTTCAAGTGAATGTGACTTTAATTAGTGCAAGAAGATATTTTGACTAAAAGTTAAATAACAGTTTTTTTAGAGCAGTTACTGGTAAAATGGGTTAAATTAGAGGCTGAAAGATTTTACTAAACAAATCTACTGCTGTGCTAACTTCATATTTTTAACAACATAGTCATCAAAACTACAGACAGGGTTTTAGGGACAATTCAGTTTGCAACACATATTATTCCATACTGGATATATATAATAACTCAAAAGTTTTTAAATTCTTGCTGTGGTCTCAAACAGATGGAGATGTTGAACTGCCTGTTATTCAGGTCAATATGAAGAAGTGTATGTAGCTGCTGGGAAGTCATCCCTTGGTTTAGTTTAGTTGACTTATAAAGGGTCCATGCACAACTCAACTGTTAATTCAGAGTTAGCCGTAAAGCAAATTTACATCCGTGGTCCTTGGCGAGGCCATGACTTTCAGTTCCTCATACAGCCACCATTTCCTTCTAACTTTCTTTATAACCAGGCCTTATGTCCACTCACTTAGCTGGGGTTCATGCCTCATGTTTTTTTTAAGAACTGATACTGTTTGTTGTTTCTCATGCACTAGATCCTAATAACAGTTTTGCAGCCTTGATTTGTATTGAGGAAACAAATAATGAAAATTAGCATTTAGCATGACTTTAGTATGAGCAAACATGTTCAACCAGAATCTGCGTCCAGAATATGTGCTTTTGTCAGCTTTAATTTTTTTTTGGGACCAAAGTGTCAATTTACAATTCTTCTTTTTCCAGATTAGCAAGTTATGCAAGCCCCAAAGATACCATTTATTATTATCTCAGTTAGGGATGCAAAATGTCAGCAGATATGAAAATTTCTGCTAATATTAACAGCCTATATCAGTGGTTCCTAACCATTTTTCCTTGGAGCCCCCCCCAACCTGTATTTAAGGTAAAGCTGAGCTCCCCAAAACATATACATAAAAAATTCAAAACCTATCGTTGCCAAAAATCAACTTTCATTGAAGTGTTTCATTGATAAAACCCTAAGAAAATGGTTTTATATGTTTTCTTACCAAAAGACTATCGTATAACCTGTTCATTTAGTGTTTTATTGTGATTTCACTTAATATATGCAAATCTAATTATAACAACCTCAGACCAGAGCAAGCCTGAGGTCTTTGCACCCCCTGAACTCCAGGTTGGGAACCAAACAGCAGCAGTGAATATCCGCATTGTGCACCAAGTTTTGTGAAATTCAGGAAAGGACCAATGGAACTAAATCAGCTTAAGTATTTGTCTTTGTTCATCTTCATTCTTTAAACTTTATAGGGTTTTCTAAGGACTTTTGTTTCTTTGTTCATTCTTAGAATAAAATATTTTTTGTAAAAATAAGATAATTTCAAAAATCCAATATTATGCATCCTGAGTCTTAAAGTTTTGCTTTTGCTTTGGTGCAGATCAAAATGTTTTAGGCTGCAACAACCAAACAGGGTTACAAAATATTTTTTACATATTATAGATATGTATGAAGTGGAAGGTTTGAGGCTCCATTGTAAGTCTAGCACACAATTCACAAGTCCAGAGGCTACTATTATACACTAACTTTAGGCAAAACATTTTTACCTATCAAGACATGACACAAGACATGATGGCCAATTTAGAAAATTGTAGGTTGAATGCATTAATGGATTAGCTTGGCATCTCCCAGCCTAAGCGTCATCTATACTCCTTTACTACATTTTATAATTATTTGTTTTGTAATAAGTCCACACCTTAAGTTTTATAAACTTAGGCAGTAATTAGCCTCTCAAGATCAACACCTTAATCCTGCTAAATCACTGCTCTTTTTCAACATCAACCAACTGTTTGTATCTTTTAGTAACTTGCTCTCTTCTCTATGTGACCGCAGGTTCCTGAGGGCTGCAGGGTGGCCGGGCGATTTGATTGGCTGGTGGAGGGCTCACGTTGATGGCTGATTATTGGTGGTGGGGGTGGTGACAATGAAAGAAAGAGAAAAAGAGAGAGTACTGAAGGAAATGAAGAGGGAAGTAGTTAGAAATGAAGAGGGTGGGAGGCAGGTTTGCACGACTGCATGCTCACTCATCCGTAATCAGCAAAGCATTCTGGGATACTAGAGTGGGGTCTTGTAGAAGGGTAGGTGATCTGAAATAGAGGCACTAACATAATTGAACAAGTGGAGAAGTCCAACAGTGTTTTAAGGAAGTTCTCCACATCCTCTAAAGACCTTACAGACGTAGTTGCCTTCTATGAGGAAGTTTGACTTCTAAACCTGCAGAAGAAACAGAATTTTAAACCATATGCTTGTTCACTGTGTGAGAGCAACGAAGAGTCTTCTCTTCTGTTGCTGGATTGCAACTGGTCGGTAAAGGTCATAAAGATTTAGAAAACTTAGAGCTTATACGTCTTTAGGAGGGTTAACATCAGGGGGAAAACCTGCTGAGGTTCTGCTCTCTGTTGATGAGAAACCTTAAGTAAGTAGCACCTTGTTTAATTTAGACTGTGGCTACAGATGAAAAATACATGTGATCTTAAATGCTTTACTCCATAGAGAGCAGTGCAATAGCAGGTTCTCCTCAAGGGATTTCTCAAAAACAGTTACCCCCTTACATCTCACTTCATGTTTTGACCTAGAAGAAGACAATTTCCAATTTATTTATGAATATTTGTCTTTGTCCTTGAATATTCTGGTCAAACTTTTGGAGGAAAAATTACCAAAAAAAGCCCTAGTTTTACCTACCAACGCTTTTTCATGTGCAAAAATTAGGGATGCACAGACACATGCCATCTGCCAATATTGGCCCTTTTCATAAAACATTGGTCATCTACAAGTTATGTGGGATCAACTGATATCAGTAGCAAATGCTTGTCTGTTGTGCCATATCAATTTAATGCTGGCATCGAGCACCCTGGCTGCTGATTTAGGCTGGCCATACACTAGACAATTTTCAGATCTTAAACCATTTTAAACGTGGGATACCATAAACAAAAGGACTATTTCAAACAGTTTTTCATCTAAAATTCTCTGACACACACTAGACAACCTGCCATCGACCTCACAGTGAAGATTCCTCACACACTGGATTTCACAGAATCTCAAATAAACTTGGATGACTATTGATATCCTATCAATATGATTCTAGGTCTGGAAGGCTACAATGCAATTTGGAGTAGTAAAATAATCCGGATGACACAACACACCGGAATTATTCGGACAAATAATCATTTGTCATGAGCCCCTACTCAGGATACACCCCCATGATCATTGAGGAGGCAAATCTTGCTTCCAATCAGGCTTAAAATTGTGCAGTGTGTGGCCAGCCTGGGAAGGGATTTATCATTAAGCAGAAGATGTGACCTTTTGGAAAAACTATGATCTGTTTTTATGATCAAATAGGAAAAAATAATAGAATTGTGGGAGTCCAAAAGAAGCAATGAAAAAAGCACTGGCTTCAGTTTTTGCAGGCTCGGTTCATATTTGATAATCAGTGAATCTCTGCTTTGAGCTTTTGATTACAAATGTTTTTAATTATTTAGTCCCCTTGACATATTACTTTTGTAAGAGTAGTGCAGGAAGCTCAAAAATGTTACTTAAAGATGCAGCCACTTCGGAATTTAAAAAAAGCACCCAGAATTGCTAGCTTTTGTGCCTCTGCCATGAAAGCTGCATTGCTTGGATGCAAGGATTTAGATATTTATGCCCATTAATTTAACAAATAATCCTTTTTTGTGCCTTTAAACCATTAAACCAGGCCAGGTTTGTTACATTCATATAAAAATGTCCATGTCGGTGATTTGTTTGCCAGATGTTCCTAAAAACAAGAGAAAACCCCCCCCCCAAAAAAAAAAATCCAAATTTGCAAGTTTCAGAAATCACAGTGACAAAAAATGTGTTAGTTGTTGAAATGTAAACTGTCCTGCTAAATATGAGAAAAAATATGACATACATTTTCTAAAATAAGAGCACATATTAATGATAACTCCAAGTTTTCTTGCATTTCTTCTTTCCTTAATGTTTTGCACAATGTATCTGATTGCAACATGTGCCTCCTTAGTCTAAAATACTTGCAAAAAGCTTTTTCACATCATAATTTAGCACAATTAATCAGAGGATAGCTGATAACCAAGATTTACATTGATCGTGTTAAATTCATACTTTTGTGGCCTTTTTATTATGAATGTTTATATTGCTTTAACAATGCAGTAACAATAAATTGTACATCCCTATTTATAGCTTAACATTCTTTGATTTTAGACTATTATAATGCTTCTTTCCTTTGCTCATATTCCTTTGCATTTCCTGCATGTGTTTTAGACATGCTCCTAACTTTATTTTGTGTTCATATTGTTGTTGCTTTGAAATTTGAAAATAGTAAGATGACTTTTTTTTCCTCCAAACTTTTGATTCAGCTTCTTGTGATAAAAACAGTCATTATGAAACTCAGGAAGTCAGAGTTTACCTCCTTTTTAGGGTCAATTACAAATTTGCTACTAACTCAACCCGTGTTGCTCTGCTCCCACTCATCCCTGTCATCATCATCGTCATCTGTGCTCTGTTGGTAATGTCTGCCTGCCTGCCTGAGCCACTCTGCTCCTCATGCCTGCCCTCACCGTCATACAGCCGCATGTCCTTAACGTGTCCCCAACATGATCAGGTGTCTGTGACTTTAACTACAAAAGTGTTTGTGTTCATCTGTGAATGAGTCCGTGTTGAATGCATGAAGATGATTTTTGTTTTTGAATGTTCCTCCAAACAGCTTGTGGGTAAAATCAGAGCAGAAAGCAGGACTGTCAGGTAAAAACAAGACCTCTCTACTACTCTTTCTTTTCCCACCTTCCTCCTCTCGTCCTCCTTGGTTGTAATTCCACCAGTCGACCAGCGGAGGGCGACATTTCCTCACCAAACAGCAGCTCAGCGACAGCAGGACTGACCCGCTTTGAACATCACCAAACAAACAAAGGAACTTCTGCCTTAAAAATCACGTCATTTTACTGTGGAGGGAGTATCCCACATGTCAGGATTTGTCTGTGTGACTACATTTCCCATCAGCCACCTGGGCTCAGCTCCACCTGCCTTCTTTGGGACTCTACATTCTTCTCATTTTAATCAGTTGTTTTTGTGAATGTGACAACACAAACTCACATGTTACACTCATATGCACTCGTGTATGGAAAGCCAAACAGGCCAAAAAATGTCTGCGTTTTTGGCTGTCCATATATGTGCACAATGCTGTTTCCAAAAAAGCTGGGACGTTGTATAAAATGAAAATAATAAAAGCAGAATGTGAGTTTATGGAATGTAGAAACATTTAACTGAAATGAGAAAAAAGACAATACATCAATGTTTCAAAAAAATTCAGACAGTTGCAACACAAGCAAAAAAGCTGTTTCTGTTACATCTTACAAATGTCCCAACTGTTTTGGAAACATGGTTGAACACATGTGTTACATGTTTGTTGTTAGTTATTCCCTTTGAATGATTTGTACATATTAACATCTTTAATGTCATGTTGAATGTGTTTTCATGGTGATTGTTTTTAGATTTGTTTGATTGACACAAAGTTTGAATTGAACTGACGCACTTTGCCCTGAAGTACTACAGCATTTGGATCTGATTGGATGAATGAATGGGTGAAAATATGAATGAGTGAAGGTGTTTCTGTCTGCAGAGAGAGGTTAATGAATGAGTTCTGTCACAGAAGGTAAAACAAAAGCTCTACAAATTCTCTTTTACTCCTTTTGATACTGTTTTTATAATGTTTGACGAGCAAAGAGCAGCTTGTTTTGCATGATTTCTTATCAATTTTTGTCTCTTTGATGATTGTTTTCAAACCATTCACTTTATTTCTATGAACAAAACTACACTAAAGTAAAGTAAGATTTCATTTTGAAGCTATTTAACATAAAAATGCCACTAATTATTCCAATTTTAGATCTGAACAGCAGGTGGCAGCACCTTTGCTGTCTGAAGAAGAAGCTGTGAAATGTACAGAGATGCTGTAGGTGTTACTTGAACTAACAATGATGCCCCACCTTTCTGCTTCAGTCAGACATCATTCTGCTCCAAGAAAATGTTAAAAACCTAAACATTTAAAGAGATTTACTTTCCTCATTGCAGATTTAACACACTAAAGAGTCATTTTTACTTTTTAACCGTACCTTTTCAGTCATTATTCTCAGTTAAGTGTGATCGCATATGTGAAAAAGGAAAACTTGCACACTTTTGTGTCAACAGGTGCATAAACCCCCCAACAAATGTGTCATATTTAACCACACATGAGATTCAGATTGCTCCTCCCCACTAACTCTCCTCAAGTCAGAACATTTTCCAAAATAGTTAACCTTATAACCTTATTTTAAAAAGCCTTGTCGGTTTTTTATAAAGCAATAAGAGATAATGATATTTTGCACAGTGCAAAAGAAAATGGGACTGTCTTTCCACTTAAGCCAGAAGATCTGACTAAAAGTCTGGAGTGTTTTTGAATCGACTAATCTCAGCTTAACTTAGTTGTTACATAAAATTCAAGCATATATATTAACTACAATACAAATTATTTCCATACAGTGTAAAACTGAACAAGTTGGAAATACTTGAAATATTTGTTGTAACTGATTTAGTAGTGGTCAAGTGGTGGAGATGTATTTTTTTAGTATGGATCATACATAATGTACATGTTCTCATCCACTGCAGTTTCCCCTCATGTGTTTCTCATATTTTAATTTTCATTAGCAATGCTGCCCAAAGTAAGCTGATTTGATTGACTACAAGTAACAAAGACTGAAGGGTGAACTTTGACCCAGAAAATGCTTCTCCACAGAGTTCAGAACATTATCCTTGTCATGTCAAGGATGGGCCCCACAGGTGGTACCTGCCTAACTGAGAGAGAAACTTCACTCATGGTGCAAAAGCGACTAATGCCCAAAGGCAGGTTAAGAGATGTTTGTCAAATAATTTGAGGACAGTGACAAAAACAAATACTTTGCATGAAAGAGTACTTTTTCCTTAAAACTAAAATGTGTTCTATCAACTCATAAAAGTAGAGCTGAATTAGCTATTTTTGGATTTTAAGTTAATAGAACTCATTTTTTCAGGGATGTCCAACCTAAGGCCTGGGGTCAACTGCAGCCCACATTTGAACATAAACCATATTCTTTGAAGAATTGTACTTCTTAGTTACAACACTAGGTGGTACTGCTGTGTTACTTTGTAAACAAACATTTTGACAAGAATTCTTAAATTGAGATGATGACAAAAATGGTAAGCATTTTCATGTTCTGATGGCGAAAACAAAAGGATCACAGCAGCACTAAGGCTGGCCACACACTACAGGATTTTAAGCCAGATTTTAGGCACAATTTTACCCCCGCTGATGGAGTACCCACAACAACCAAAGAGAGCATGCAGACCGGGGAGTGTCACCAGACAGATCATACTTTCACTGCTCACAACCATAAACACAACTGTACCTTAATTCCAGCCAGGATTTCGTCCTGAGTCTTTCCCTGGTTTTATGATTTTTGCAGCACCTGTAATGCATGCAAGGACAGCTTGTTGTGGAGAAACAGCAAGACAGTATCAACAGACAGTCTTGTTTTTTTTTTTTTCTAAAGTCACGTGATCACGTGAGATTGTAGGCAGGTTGGCAAGTGTGTGGTCTCCAGTGATCTGACAATCTGGCTGAGTTGTCTTCTAGTGTGTGCGTTCGGAGGATTAAATATGAAAATCTTTGGAAATTGTCCTGAAGTCTGTGGTCTCCCATGGTTTTAAAATCGTTTCAGATTAAAAAATTGTCTAGTGTGTGGCCGGCCTAAGACGCTTATAAAGTCTGGCAGCTTCATGCAGTTTGCTCTTGTTTAGTCTCTGAATGTGAAGATAAGCCATCAATGTCTTCCCGCTTTGCTGCAAACTAGGAGTGGATCCAAGGAAGCCATGCCAACACAGGGTCCCCCTGAAATTTGAATGGCTGCCTAAAAATTCCTTAACAATGACTGGCTTTTTGCCTTGTCAGCCATTAATAGTAAGTTGTGATGCTAGATATATTTTTTTCAAGCGTATACAACTACTTTGCAATGTCAACCTACATTGGATTGGTTTTCCAAAAGATGAGGTCGAGAATATCAAATTGTCCTTGGGGTCCTTATATTGTTCTCTAGGTGGCCCTTAGTGGAAGAAAGAGTTAGGACGCCCCTGCTATAGATGTGCAGCTTATCCACCTCCTTGAAAAGCTAATTTGCCCATTGTTTACTTCACTCTCTAACATAGCGTCAAATTAATTTCATCCTTAAACCCTCGCTGCTCCTGTAAAATTCACCTAAAATGCAGAGAAGCACAGAAACTATTTGAAAACAAAGGTACGCATCAAGTTGTAGGCCAACTGTACAGTTACAGTCCTCATAACTAGTACATTTCAGCTGTTTTCTCGTGATGATTTCATTATGACAGGATAGAAGAGCTGGTTTTCTTGTAATAATTATTTCTGTAGTTTCCTGGACAACTCGAGGAATGATGGAATTTACTCACTACAAAACCAGAGTAAAATAACCTGGGTATATGACTACTTAGAGCTTCTGTAGTTTTTCATCTGTTATTTATTCTTTATTCACATTAATTAATGAAAATAATAATGCCTATCAAAGGTATAATGTCTTCCAGTGCAAGCTTACGTTCAACAAACAATCCAAACCCAAAGAATTTTTAATTGTTGTATCAAATGAGACTCCTCACAATTGAAGGGCCTGTACCTGTGAGTATTTTTGTTCTGAAAGAGAAAAAAAAAAGTTTCTAGCACTAAAACCTGCTTGTAATTGTAAATATGCACTCAGAGATAGCAGTAGTGGAGAGGTTAATCAATAACAGGAGTGTTTAATGTGTCAGTATATGTTCAGGGCTTTTCTAACTAACTCTTTGCAGACGATACACTCCAATTTTTATCAGATTTCCTTCCGAAGGTCAGTGTATTTGGAGTGTATTGCCCATTTAATCAAATAAATGATGTCAGTAGTAATACAGCAGCTTTGAAATCAGCCAAAACACTTCATATTTCCACTGATATCCATGTAAAACTGTGAGCTAAGTATGTAAAGAGCTACCGTGCTGTCATTTAGAACTTTATGCAAAAAATACACAATAATAAATCAGCTTTGGTGTTATTTTTTAAGTTCTTATAAAATACTGTTCAGACTGCAAGCATGGTGCCGTTAACAAACCAGCAAAAACAAAAATGTCTTTTCTTCTACATTCCTGTATGTTTTTAAAGATTCTTTGATCATCATGTGTGAAAGTGCTGAAACTTCTAACAAACATGTACAGATCCTCTCTGGCTCTTTAACTCCACGAATCAGCAGGTCCAGCGTGATTTGAACCTTCAGAACATGTAAAGTCGTGTGTTTTTACCATGTTGTAAATGTTGTAACGATAACCAATGGCAGTACTTCTCTTCTTTATGTCGTGCACATCTTTTTACTTTGAATGTTGTCAGACACTTTGTGAACAAAATGCTTCTTTTTTTCTTTCCTCTGAAACATTGTTCTAATAAAATAAGCAGCAATGAGACATGGGGTTGTTTTTCATGTTTTATCAGTGCAAGGAAGGGAAATAGGGTTTAAAAGTCTTGGAAACACTAAAGCAATGTATGTCTTTTTCATACAAAATGCTGGGTACTTTGATACAGTTATGGACGTTTACTACGGCTAAACACGTTTCCAAGCAGCTGACAGCCGGCACCAACTTTACTGCATGTCGGCATCTCAGCTTCTTGAAGTCTGTGGCCAAATCCATGAAGGGCATACTGCCCAGTGGATCTGGTAGACACGCTATCATACAGTTTAACAACTACACAACAACAACCTACCGCTATTTAACCAACAAAGAAAAAAATACACGAGAAAAGAAAAGTTTGGAAACTTACTCACGCTGAAGCTCACGCTGCCAAACTCTGTCCACTGACTCACCATCCACTTAGAGAGAGCGAAAGAGAGAGAGTGAGGGAGTAAGAGAGATATTTTGATTTTTAAAACAACTTTATTTGCCATTCTAACATGTTCACATTTATATTGGGAATTCACTTACCTATTAAAAAAAAAAAAAAAACACATTGAATAAAGAAAATAAATACATGAAAGATTCAGTCTCCTCATTTACATCACCAGCACGTCTCCAAACTAGGGCTGTCAAAATTGACGCGTTAATGCGGATTAATCCATCATCATGATTAATCTGATTAAAATTTTAATGCAATTAACCCATCTACAGTGCAGAATGACTCAAAATCCCTGAAACGTCTCTGGCAACACATTTCGGGCAGTTTGTCCAAGTAGGGTTACTGTCGAGCATGCCGCCGTGCATGTGCAAATGGGCTTGATTAATTGAAATTTAAATTAATCCACAGCAATCCTGTGATTAATCTGATTACAAATTTTAATCGTTTGACAGCACTAATTTAAATTCTTAACTTATTGAGTGCCAGCCCTTTTGTAAAATGTAAAGTGCCTTGTGCCAGTGTTTTTGGCAATTTTGAGTCATCTTTCAAGACCCACAGAATATTTTGTACTATGATTCTGAAAACACCGAATTGCTCAAATGAAAGAAGAAACTCTCTATTTCATCAGGGAAAAAATGTCTGTTTGCACCTTGTTCCGTTCTTGATTTATCTTAAGTTGAATAGAGGCTAGTTTCACCAAAAAGACCACTTTTTTCCAGAAAGTTGAGTATGTATGTTGAGTATGTGAGTTGCGCCCATGAAAAATTTGCTACATCTTTCTGCCAAAGCCAAACAGCTGATTCTGCCATTGACTCTTGTTTGGTGTTTGGTGGATTGGATGATTGAAGTTTGAAGGGACAAGACATATTGGCAATTTAAAAATGTACTCATTTAACAAAGAGGAGCCTCTTTGTAGTGATGCCTTATCTTTCAGTTCATCATCACGTTTGTTGTATATTTAAGCTCCATTAGTTTTATTTATGTCGGAAAATTGAGCTTCCGCTCGCGCCGGGATAGGGACCGTTGTCAAGTTACTTGACTCTCCCTCTGTGTGCACTCTGTGAAATGGCATACATACAGCTTGGAATTAGTGAATTGATGACACTCCCTTAAAGTTTAGAAGCTCCTTTCTGTGTGTTAGAGTCATCATGTTGTTTATATATTGTTTAATAATTTCATATGTGAGAAACAGGATGCAGTATTTGTCATTCATACACAAACTTGAGATTAGATCTGCTTTTGTTATTTTATTCTTTATTTGTAGAAAACACACATCCCAACGTCCATGAAACAAACTCAATGTGCACCATCCCCTGGCTTCATCTGAGTGACTCAACAATAAATGAGTGGCAACTCAGAAGGAGAGAGAGTGTGTGACTGGGGTCATTTCAAAGGGTGCTTTAAAGGAGAAAGGTGTTTACAGCTGTCGTTTATCTACACGTGAAGGACATGATAAGGGATGGGAGGACCACATGAATCAACACATGGGTGTTGAAGTTCAGACTTTTAAAAGACTGGCCCTGTTAAAGCTCCTGTCAGGGAGTTTTGTTTTTGTGTTGATCTTGGCGACTCTATGGACAAAGTTTAACCTCTTATCTCTTTGCTTTTTTGTTCTCTACATGTGTTAGTGTTCTCCGATGAAGAAAAGATCACCCTGTTCTCTTTTCTCAGACATATTCTGAGTTTTATGGGGGAAAACTGTAAACAAAATGCTTCCTTCTCTGCATACAGCTAATCAGCTAGAACCCTACCCTGCAGCAGCCTTTACAAGTTTTAGAAATAATAGAATAGAATTAACGGCCTTCTGGTACAAGGTCTTATTTTTTTTTTTTAATTTTTTTTTTTTTGTTAAGGCTTTATAACGTTGGCCCAGAAAGTCAACTGGATAAAAATTTCATGATTGGAAAAGAAAAAATCATCAGATGGCAAAAATATTTCTTGAAACAAACATATTTTTTCAAACAGAAATACAACATTTCCCTTTCTGTGAAAAGAATTTCACTTTCTGCAAAAAGATTCAGTCTACAGAAATGATTAAGGCTACTGAAAAATAAGAATTTGAGACACTTGTGAAAGTCATAATTCTGAGATCAAAGTCATAATTCAGATATTAAATTCACAATCCTGAGATTAAAGTCAGAATCCTGAGTGTGAGAAAGCCCATCTGTGAGAGCTTTGTGTCCCTCTTCACTTGCCTTAGCCGCCAGGAGTGGATGATGTCATCAGGCAGGGCATGAGGAGGAGCTTAATTCTCCGTGAGTCAGAAGCAACAGCAAGAACATGTGCATGATACCTTTTCCTTTATCACCTGTGATTACCTGCGTGAATGACTACAGTGAGTTACCAAACGCCTCATTCCTTGTTTCAGGAATAAGAGGTGTTGAATGATAATTCTTTGTTAGGCTTTATGCTAATTTGTAACTTCTATTTTGTGCTAAAAGTGCTAATTCTGTTATCCATTAGCTGTTAGCTATCCTGTGTTCCGGTGCACATGTTTATTGCTAAGAAGTTTAATGCCAAATGGGTCTCTAGATAATACGTTTAAGATTATAAATATTCTGTTTGCAGAAACTGTTGATTTACACTTCATGTTTTAAATTGATACTGCTATTTTACCATATGTGAGCAGGATTTATCTCAGTATTCTGTTAATGTGAAACAGTAGCTGTATTTTATTTAGCCAATTATATTTAACAGGGAATATCATGTAAATTGAACAGTACACTCAATTTATGTTAATTTGTTTATTTCAGAACCACATGAACACACTCAAACACATACCCAGGTTGCTTTGTTCAATGTACCTGCCAAGTGTTAACCTACCTGGACCATTAAAGACCCTCGGCTGTCCATCTGTGTCACGTGATTCTCTGACCAGAATACATTCCTTCCTGTCACCTACTCATAAGGACCTTTTAAGAAGTTCATACTTCGCCACACTGAGATTAAATTCAGAATCCTGAGATAAAAGTCAGAATCCTGAGATTAGAGTCAGAATTCTGAGATTAACGTGCAAATTCTGAGATTAAAGTGAGAATTCTGAGGAAAAAGCCAGAATCCTGAGAATCCTGATTTTAATCTCAGAATTCAGACTTAAATCTCAGGATTCTGACTGTAATCTCAGTGTTCAGATTTTTCATTTGAAATTTGACTTCAATTTCAGAATTCTCACTTCATTCTAGGAATAATTTATTTTCTTGTCAGAATTCTGACTTTAATTTCAGGATTCTGACTTTAATCACAGAATCCTGATTTTAATCTCAGAATTCTGACTCTAATCTCAGTATTCAGATTTTTTTATGACTTTGTTCTAGGAATTCTTTCCTTTTTTTGTCAGAATTCTGACTTTGATCTCAGAATTCTGAATTTTTTCCTAAGAATTCTGACTTAAATCTTAGAACTCTGACGTTAATCTCCGAGTTCTAACTTTAATCTCAGAATTGTAACTGATTAATTCTATCAACTGTAGGACCTATGTAAGGAAAACAGCTTAATCTGCAGTAATTTTCTTTTTCTTTTGGATTTTGTAATGTCAAAAATTTCTACCTTTTAGTTGACATTAATTTTTCTAATATTCTTTTTCTGGTAAATTTATGACTTGTTAAATTAGAAATTTTTGCTTTTGCTAAAAATCTTTTACTTAAATATTGACTGAACCTTTTCATTTTCTTATTCTTATTGTGGCTCTAAATGCCGTTGTAATGATGGATAGTTAATACGCAGATATTTATCAAGAAATAGTTTTTGTGAGCCTGTTATGCTGGGATTTTGTCAATAAAACAATTAAATATGATGTTTAATTTTTCAGAGATTTTCCTGGGGGGCTTTAGAGTGTTTAGAGTGGAGGGACCCCAAAGAAAAAAGGTTAGGACCCACTGATGTAAAGGAATGTAATTTCAGAAATGTTCTGCCTTGTACCATTTTTGAAGCAAAATAACTGTTTGGAGAAATTTCCAGAAACCAGATGAACAAAATGAATATATTTTGATGTGGTATGTTGACATTTCTCCAGACAGTAACCCTGCTGTTAAAAACCGCACAATCAAAGCTTAGCGAGTGTCTTCTCTCAGTCTGGAACAGGGTCTGCTGCTGGAGCAGGAGAGGCTGATGTCAGACTGTGACAAACTGAAGACTGAAGAGCAGGAGAAGGACGCCAAGCTGCAGAAACTCATGTGAGTGAAGGACTCATCTGTATGCTTATTTATTTTGAATGTGAGTTAATGTGGTTTTTGTTTGCAGGCTGCTGAATGAGCAGAAGGAACGGGCCAGAGAGGACCTGAAGGGCCTGGAGGAGACCGTAGTAAGTATTTCCTGTTTCTACAGCAGAGGAGATGAAGTCCCCATGAGGGGCTCAGTGATCATCCATGCATGCAAATAAAGACTCCATCCTGTAAAACTCCAGCTGTGTCTGCGTTTTTGTTGCATAACCCCCTACTTACACCTCTGACACCTCCCCAGGGGGGGCGCTGCACTGCGTCCCCCCTTCTCCATCAGGCATGCCTTGATCCAGGTACCAGCCACAGTGGGGTTTGAACCCCAGCATCCCCTGCAGAACTGGTCTAGTCCAGTCCTCTGTGCCACTGCTGCCATACCTTTCACGCTACCATCTCTTCTCCTGGCGCATTTATCTTCTTTGTTCAGGATGTGGCTTTAAAATTCACTGAGACCAAGATGGGAGTCGAACCTGAAACCTCTAGACTCTAAGTCAGTCCACTATCTCTTTAGGCTACAGAGCCAGACATGCAACAGAGCCTCAGAGGGGCCTTTCCTTCTTTATTTGGACAAAAATCTTGAAAACTTATAGACATTGGTTAGATTTGAAACGCCAACTCCTCAAGTCTATATTTGGACACAGACTTTTTAGATGAACCCATGGTAAGATTTGAACCTGTAAACTCCTGATTCACAGTCAGTTGGCTTTTCCACTAATCCACTGAGACACAACCTGTTCATGTTTCTCAGAGGATTTGATCTCTGCTTTTGGGGACTGGACTTAAAAATGCACCAAGAATCAAACCCACAACCTTCTAACTCTATGGCAATTCTCTTTACTCCTGAGTCAGCAATTTACACCAGCAGCTTCAAAAATCCACAGAAGAACAAGATTTGAACCAACAACCTAATGATTCAAGGGCAGTCAAACTAAGCTAACACACAGGGTAAATCTAGCTGCAGTTTCTCTGAGACTTCACATCTTGAGTAGAACATCTCAACAATCGACAATCTTTGCTGCTGGAGACCATTTTCACATCTTTAGTTGCACATCTCCATGAGTGATAATCTTTACTGCTGAAGACCATTTTCATACTAGCATTGCACATCTCCGTGAGTGATAATCTTTGCTGCTGAAGACCGTTTTCATACTAGCGTTGCACATCTCCACGAGTGATGATCTTTGCTGCTGAAGACCTTTTTCATACATGAGTTGCATATCTCCATTCTCAGACAATTCTCAGCTCTTTCTCTTCTCCATGCTTGGTGTGACACACACAGGGGCACAACACAAAGGCTGAGTCAACTTTTATTCATTCTAACTGGCTTCAGGTGTGATTTCTAAATTGCCAGCACCTGTTACTGCCACAGGTGAGTTTAAATGAGCATCACATGCTTGAAAAAAAAATGATTTACCCACAGTTTTAAAAAGGTGCCAATAATTTTGTCCATTTTTGAGTTTTGTATAAAATTATGTTGATTTTGGCTTTTTTTCTTCTGCTTTTTTTGTTCCAGTGCACATAGAGGAAATAAACATGTGAATACCTAAAACATTTGCAACTGCAACAGTTTCTGGGAAAATGTGTGTATTTTCTGGAAAAATTCCAGGAGTGTCAACACTTTAATCCATGACTGTATGTGGTTGTTTAGCAGGGCCGAGCAATATTTCTGCCTTTGATATGCGCTATAGAAACAAAAGTATTTGGTCATACCTTTCAAGTATTGAATTCAGGTGTTTTAATCAGACTGTTTGCCACAGGTGTAGAAAATTAAGCACCTATCCATGCAGTCTACATTTGCAAACATCTTTTTACTAAATGGGTCATTCTAAGAGCTCAGTGACTTCAAATGTGGTACTGTGATGGATGCCACCTGTGCAATAAGACACTTTATAAAATTTCATCCTAGCTGGATATTCCACAGTCAATTGTAAGTGATGATAATAGAAAGTGAAAGCATTTAGGAACAACAGCAACTCAGCCATGATGCAGAGACCATGTAAAATCACAGAGTGGGGTCAATGACTGCTAAGACAAATGGCACATAAGACACTAATGCTCTGCTGATTCCATAGCTGAAGAGATCTGAACATTCTCTGGCATTGATCTAAGCACAAAAACTGCAGCAGGAGCGCCATCAATGGGTTTCCACCGCTGAACTGCTGCATGGAGTCCTCATATCACCAAGCCCAATGCCAAGAGTGAAATGGAGTGGCATAAAGCACACTGACACTGGACTGTGGAAGCATGGAGAATGTCTCCAGTGAAGGCTAATCTTAATGCTGCAGCGTACCAAAACATTTTGGACGATGCTATGCTTCCAACTTTGTGGCAACAGTTTGGGAAAGGCTCTTTTCTATTCCATCATGACGTTGCCCCAGTGCACAAAGCAAGGACTATAAAGACATGGTTTGATAAGTTTAGTGTGGAAGGACCTGACTGGCCCACACAGACCACAGACCTCAACCCCATCCAGCATCTTTGGGATGAACTGGAATGGAGACTTCAAGCCAGGCCTTCTCATCCAACATCGGCACCTGACCTCATAAATGCTCTACAGAATGAATGAATAGGCACAAATTTCCACAGAACCACTCCAAACTCTTGTGGAAAGACTTGCCTTGTGGAATGCAATGCCATTACAGTGCCTGTTGGTGTAATAATCAGGTTGCCAAATACTTTTGTCCATATAGTGTACATTACAATATATAAATACAGCTGGTTTCTTAAATATAGCCGTTGACATTTGAATCCAGCGATCATGTGTCAACTATTTTGGAAGTCTGTTTTTATCTCTATGGTAAAATGGGCTGAAATGCAAACAGATGCTCTTGGGGAAAAAGAGGATAAATTTTGCACACTCAAAAGAGAAGCAACTAAACACTCTGAGCATGAAAAATGTAATAAAAAATGAGGAAGAAACTGCACAAAAGGCCTTTATGATAATGGCCAGATCATCCAAAGAGAAAATGTGTGTCCTTTTATATGATTTGCCAATTATCATATGTGCTGAGCTGCTGAGGCATAAACTCCCTTTACATAGTTTATGCTTTTCAGTAACTATACAAAGTTTTGTGTTTAATAATTCTGGCACTCATGTGAATAATCAGATTAAAAGTTCATTTACTTGACACCACATTTATTAAATCTTAAGCCACAGTAGTTCATAATATAAACAATAAATTCATCCACATCTCTCTTTACAGTCTTCTACAGAAAATATGTACAGTCTGTTATTAACATGCTAATAGTTCAAATATATACAACAGAAGTCTGTGACATGTTAATACACTCATTTAAATCTTTTTTAGAGGAACAAAAATATTTTCATCTGTTAAAGAGAAAACACATGAAGCTACAGTTACTGGTGTACAAATGTACAAGTCTTAAATCTGCTCCAATGTGAAAACAGTGGCGTAAAGATACTTTAATATTTACCTTTTATACTCTTGTAACTATAGTCCCTAACAGTCTCTTGTATTGCTAGTTAAACAAGCAGCAAAAGTTGTTTGTGTTAAAGTTCATATAAAGATGAATTCAATAGGCCGTATTCTTATTTAAACCTTAAATATCCATGTTCAGTTCCTCTGTAGAATAATAACCTGATGCTGACTTGGTGGGTAAAAATCCATCTGTTTGAAGTCAGATTAAAGGATGTCTTAATATCTCACTAACTTTTCCAGGTGATACTATTTTCTTCCAGAGGACTTTTTAATGAAAGGGAATGTTGAATTAGGATAATAGAAGCTTTATTTTTGGACTTCTCATGCCTTTCCATAGGAGGACAGGGGATAGAGTCAGTATGGGAGAGAGAGATGCAGTAAAGGGCCACAGGCTGGATTTGAACCCAGGCCACCTACATACATGGGTAGTGCCTTGGACCACTTGGCTATCTGTGCACCCTAGGATCTTTATTTTAAACTGGTGTTCTGTTGAGATGTGCTATCTTGGCAAAATTGCCAATACAATCTATCCAATACCCAATCATAATACATCTGAAACCACTCCTCACTCTACATGCGTTGTCAGATTATGCAGAGCAAGTCATATAACAGGCTGCACAGCGGTGCAGGGGTTAGCACTGTTGCTTCACAGCAAGAAGATCCCTGGTTCACCTCCCGGTCAGGGCCCTTCTGTGTGAAGTTTGCACCCAGCTGTTCTCCCTTGGTACTCTGGCTTCCTCCCAACACCAAAGACATGCCTGTTAGGTTAATTGATCGCTCTAAACTGGTCGTAAGTGTGAGCATGCCTGGTTGTCTGTCTCTGTATGTCAGCCCTGTGATTGACTGGCAACCAGTCCAGTCCTGCATCTTGCCCAGTGACAGCTGGAATAGGCTCCAGCCCCCCACAACCCCCAACAGGATAAGCAGTATAGAAAATGGATGGAAGTTTTGTTGCGCTGTCATGTAGGATTTCAGGTTAAGTGGAGTGCATCTAGATTGGCAATTATCTCCAAACAAATACAGAACAGAATCACTTGAGGCACCATGATTTGCAGCATTTTAATGTGAGGAAAAGGAGGCATGTTTTGATTCTCCTTTGTGCAAAATTTCCTAGTAAGTTTATCTCAGTAGATGAAAAGCAACTATCAAAACATGCTTCCAGTACTGCACACAGCTGCTTGGTCTCACTAATAGATAGAGAACTGCTTTTATCTCTTCAAAACTTATATTCACTCATGATGCCATAAACTACAATCTTTAAGCAGGTGACGGTAGTCAGGTGTGGACCAAGGGCAGATTCACCCTTTTTAGGTTGATTACTGTTCCTAAAACAGAGATTAAGTCTGCTAAGATTCTGCATGGCAAAAAATCAAACATTGCATCACAGTGATGTTAGAAAAAGTTTCTGTTTGAGTTTCTGTTTTTCTGACCTGATAGGTTTTTAGATTTGTGAGTAACTTGGTTGTTTTCTGACTTGAAGTGTGCAGGTCTTGTTATAGTGATGCATATATTTTTATATGTGACACATCTGAGTGTTACATTATCTGCTGTACATTTAGCAGCCTGGTTTAAATACGTTTAATTCTCTGTAACCAGATATATATTTTTCTAGTATCGTGAGCTTGCAAATACTGGATGACTTTTTCATGGTTGTTTGAGGTTATATGAAGCCCTCATAGCCAGCGTCTTGTGACTGTTAAGTAACATTTCCTTTGCCCAATTTCTTTCACCCATACACTTCAGTCCTGAATTTGTCCGTTTTTTTTCCTTCCAGCTCCACACTAAAACGTCTGTGAAGGGCCTGAGCATCCTGAAATCATCTAGAATGTCTCAGGATTGTACAGGACTTCTGTTTCCATACTTTCATCCACCGTTGTTTGTTTCTGCTCCGTCTTCTCCGTCAGCACAGAAATTGTTACTCTGCTGGAGTCAGATTAAAGTTTGTGTTGTAGGTGGTGGCTCCAGTTTCCGTGACAATGCAGTGAGGATGAGGTTGAACTTGCTGTAGCGATCTGATTGGTTGACAGAAGCTCCTCTGCTCCCCCACAGCAGCCGCAGTTGAAAGTCTGTTTTAAACACCTCCAGCAGGTCATCATCGCTCTCAAACTCTAAAACAAAAACATGGAGGACAAACTTTATAATCCTGATGATCATTAAAAAAATTCTGATTGAAAAGTTTTTCCTGTTTTTTACCGTGTAAGATCTTCTGTGCATTGGTCGTGTAGCTCGGTGCATTCTGTGCTACGTCCCGTGCAGCCTCAAGGTGGCGCAGCATGATGTCACAGCCCTGATCGCTGGTCTCCCAGAGCTCCGCCCCCTCGGGTGTGATTGACGGGCGCTCCATCAGTGTGAGGAGGGGCAGTAGGAGGGGGACACAGACCACAGGAGGAGGAGAAGCTGCAGGAGGAGACAGAGGATGTCAGCATGTTTGTTTTTACAAAACTATATCTACCTACTAGTATAAATAAAGTTACTGCACATTTTCTAGCTTAAAAAAGGCAGAAAGTGACAGACTGTGGTACTGAATGTACCAAAACTATTGCTGATATAGGAGAGATTTTCTGTGTGCATGTATGATTGTTTTTGTAGTTCTCTCTTTGGCCACAAGAGGGCAACCTGCACCAACACCTCACAAGCTCACAAAGGCTAAAAGCATAATTTAGTCTGCTAGGTTGGTTCTTATTTCTTCATGCTCTGTGGGTTGACATCTCATCACAGCACAGAACTCCAGATGGGGGGCAGGAAGTGATTTTTGCATATAGAAGGAAAATATACATCTTTTGAGTCCTGAAAGTTGTCACAAACTCAGAAAGTTGTCACAAACTCAGAGAAACAGCACAGACATGGATTTGAAACAGAGTCAGCCAACGCTTGTGTGTGGTATGTTTCCCCCTAATGGAATAGTTTGGTTCAGTACAGTTTGTCACAGTAAACTCTAATCATGCTTGTGTTTTCACAGCTGACGTCCATCCAGCCTTGGTTGTTGTGATGGTAAATTTGTCTCTTTTTAGAGATCCGGGTCATTTGGCTCATCTCAGTAATGGGAGCCAGTCCTTTGGCTTTCAAGACTCAGGTTTAAGGCTTTTGAGACCTTTTATAAGACCTGAACTGAGACAAATTAATAACAAATTTGTACAGCAAATGGTCAAAAATGAAAAGCAAAAAGCAAGGACAGAGCTGAATAATCTGGTTTAATTCAGTGTAAATTAAATGTCAAGTGATAAAAAACATTTTTTTGGTCAAAAACGCCCAAATTCAATGATTTATGGCACATTAAATGCCTTTTTTCTATCAATATAGGGAACAGTGATAGTTGTCATACCTTATGTAATAAGCATATACTTAAACAAAGATGGATTAAAATACAGTATGTACAGAGAGAAGCAAGAGTGGATAAAGGTATGTCTAAGGCAAAGTGCCTTCTAACATTTAAGACCACTCACTAGTAGAAATAAGTTTTTTTAAAGACTTGTTATGGTCTTAAATTTATACAGTCCAGTTTAAGACTTTTGAGGCTTTTTATGGATCTGCAGAAACCCTGAGAAAGAAACATTTTTGTGACAAACAAGGTTGAAAGGCTTTTAAAAGGATGCAAGACTCTTTCCATCTGGCCACATGTGTAGCTGTGAAGGTCTGGAGGAGGAAGTGATAGGTGATATTGCTCACCTCCATGCCACTCAAATCAGTTAACTTGTGGGAAGAGAAGTGCCCCTAGAGCACTTGTTCCAAACCTGGGGTCCGGGACCCCCTTGAGGGGGTGCCAGAGAATTCAGGGAAGGCGCAAGGCTCCATCTGCCTTGAGGTTGCCAAAATTAGATTCATTTGTACTAACTAAAATCATGATAAAATGCTTATGAATAGTTCATGCACAGGTTTCTTGATAAGAAAACCTTTGTGTGGGGCTATTTTATATAGATTTGAACAATGAGAAGTTTAAATTTTATATTAATTTTTGACATCCATGTATCAACTTTCATTTGTATGGGTCCTCAGCTCCTCTACAATACAAGTTTGTATCGTAGAGGAGCTGGGGACCTCTAGGACCCACACAAACAAAAGGTGATACATGGAGCCCCCCTTGGCTTATAGGAAGAAGGTGGGGAACCACTGACCTAGAGCTTTGACACACTAACTTCCTCTTTTTCCAATGATACCTAACCAGTGCCCTTCACTTCCTGCCCTCCCCTGACTCTCCTGCATCATCTGGATCACATGACTGCAAACAACCTATAGTCCATGCTGTACATGTTTCAAAATTTTTACACGTTACACATTTTTTTGCATGGCGGTGCACGGGGTTAGCACTGTCCCCTCACAGCAAGAAGGTCGCTGGTACGCTTCCTGGTCAGGGCCTTTCTGTGCAGAGTTTGCATGTTCTCACGTGCACGTGTGGGTTCTCTACGGGTACTTCGCCTTCCTCCCACCACCAAAAACATGCTCACTAGGTTAACTGGTGACTCTAAATTGGCCGTAGATGTGAGTGTCAATGTGAGCGTGCCTGGTTGTCTGTCTCTATATGTCAGCCCTGCACTTGACTGCTGACCAGTCCAGGGTGTACCCTGCCTCTCACCCAGTGACAGCTGGGATAGGCCCCAGCCCCCCCGTGATGCCCAACAGGACAAGCGGTATAGAAAATGGATGGATGGATGGATAGACATTTTTACATGCTAGTGCAAACACAGAGGAGAAAATTACTAAAAATATCAGCATGTCTATGTGTAATTTTTCAGTACCTGTTCCTTCGTACAGATTCTTGTAGAAAGGTTTCAGTATTTTCTCGTAGCTGATGGCGGTCTGTGTGTAGTTCCTTCGTAGAGCCGTCCAGGTTTCCTCCAGTCGACTGATCTGCGGAGAAAATTCATGTGTCAGTACATTTCTTTAACTACAACTAAACCTACTATTTTGTAAATTCTGTTTTTCCATGAGTGTAACAGTGCGTTTTTCTGTCTTACCTGTGGCAGGTCCAGAGCTTTCATCAAGGCCGTGAACGCGAACAGATCGCCCACGTTGTCCTTGAGCTCCAAAGCGACCAGGATGATCCGGTTTAAGGTTGAGGCACGCTCCTCCAAACTGCCCGTACATCCCAGAATATCCACAGCAACGCCTACCGCCATGGTGTGGTGCCTGGAAGACAGAAGAGAGGAGGATTACATGAAACAGAACCAACAGCTGTGTCCTGGTTTTGCTTTTAATCAGACCTTTAGCTGCTGTTTAGAAAGCACTGAACACAGTCCTAAAGTCAAAAAGGATGGTTAGGAGAGGTCTGGGACACTCAGATCAGACTTCAAACTACTTCCAACATCCTGTTAGTGCTCACAAGGGTATTAATGATCTTTGGACGGAGCCAGCAGAGCTGTTTCCTCTTCCAGTGTCCATGCTAGGATAAGCTAAGCTACTGCATTAATCAAACTGAACTTTAAGCCAAAAAGCTTTATCATTTACCCAGAGTCCTCATGTAATTCCTTTAGAAGCTGAGTCAGAGCTCTGAACAAGGATTGGGATGTTCCTCTCTCTGTGTCAGTGATGCAGCATTTGTTCCCTCATATGTTTGTGTTCATGGATGATAAGTGTGTGACGTGTGTGATATTTACCTTTCCATGAGGTCCAGCCTCAGTTGCCGTCCATGCGGCAGAGTCACCAACTCCAGACCGGAGGCCACGCCCATCTGACCTTTGAGCTCCGGAGTCACGCCAAGGATCCTTGCAACCTGTTTATAAAAAAAGCTTTGTATTACATCAACCTTTTAAATCAACTCCCATTCTGTCCATCCACTATATTGGTAAGGTGTTTTACAGCTTTAGTGTGGTTATTATCCTGCGTCATGAGGTTATTTTAGTGCGTCAGACGGGACAAAAATCTGATTCTGTGGTTCAATCAGAGAGGATTTATGAGAACAACAGCAGTAAACATGCTTACTTCCAAATTATTTTGGATCAGTGCTTTTTTGTGGCACAGATTTTTGCATAAATGCCTTTTAGATCTAAAACTTACAAACTGAGATTGACCTAAATGTTGATTGATTGTCGAGTATTATGATGAATGAGTATGCTAACTGGAGAGGAGGTTTTCAACAGGCCTTATTCAGTAACTGCTTTAGGAGAAATTTTCAATTAAAACCCACGTGCACAGTTTTTAAAAAGGTTCTGACAATCACCAAGTTTAATGGTCTGATCTATTATTAGCTAGGAACAAAATCTAAGAACACTCCAGATCACTCTTTGGCACATTTGAGCATTGATATTACTCAGTAAGACTATTAATATTGCACAGATGAGCACTCAGATATGCAAAGTTAAGAAAGACATTGCAACATATTATTATAAATGATATTATTGAATGATATTTTTATGTATTTTCATATATATAGGGCACTTCAGGTTTATCAAGTAATATGCACAATACATGACTTAGATACGGTTGATTTTAATCTAACCATGTAACGTTGGATCATAACTGCAAAATAATAATGAATATAAACTTAGCATGTTCGGATATATTTCTTTTGGCTGTCAGCATTAATGCATTAATCATGGTCTGATTATGGTCCATAATTATTGCATTTATTTTCTTTAACTGCAATTAATCACAAGCTTTAAGCATGCTTTTGGTTAAGCCACTGCAGCGTCTCCCAGCAGCCACATTTAAGTAAAATAATTCCCCGACAACACCTTAAAGTCTCTTTTCACAAAAAACAAAACAAAAACAAAACAAAAAAAAAAAAACAAAAACAAAACACAACTTAAAGACAGTTCAGTGGACAAGTCACATTAGCCTGGAGTTATCAAACATTTACCTTTTTCCATGCTTAAGTTCACAAACTAATCTACCTGAAGTTCCCTATTTTCTTCAAAATAAAAGCATGTATCCAAACAGGAAGCCAGTTAGCTTTAGTTCAAGATGACAAAAATCCAGATGAAACAAAAACAGTGTTAAACGCAAAAGTAAAATTTGAAAAGGAGACTGCCTGCCCCGGGCTGCCTGCGTACACGAGGCGCGCCTTTACCACAAAGCCATCTGCTCCAATCACTCCCATTCTAATCAAATTTTGTGGTTGCACAGCACACTCTAGTCCGTCTCCAACATGTCCAAAAAGCACCACTCTACTCTGCTCTGCACCAGATCTATTCTGAGTGCCAGCCACTGCTAAAATATGTCAATCCACTGAAGGCATGGACAAAGAAAAGTTCCCTCTTGAGGTGGAAAACTACAGGATTTATCTGAAAGCACACATCCATTCTAGAAAACATGAACCTTCTTAATGTGCTCATCCATGGTAGAGGCAAAACAATCTAAGAGAAGTATCAAAACAGCAAATCAGTTTCATAAAGACAAAGCTGTCTGCTCAAAATAATCTGCTATTTTTATGCAAACTCGTCGTCCTCCTGCGATCTTGTAATCTCTCATCTCCAGCTGCAAGTGGAGTATGTGGGACTTTGTGTGATTGTATAACAGTGTACTTTAATTTGGACATGTTTGCTGTGTTTGCACTCAGCCCTGCAGTCTCATGCCCTTATATGGGCATGGAGGAAGCATTCCTTTATGCTAATTAGGAAAAATGTGCACAAGCTTGGAACTTATGAGCATGTGGCATTCATCAGTTTGAGAACACAGGTGTGAACCATCCAGCAGTAAAACAGTTCATTAATCTGCCGCAACTTTCTTCATAAAACTTTTGAAAAAAAAAAAAAAATAGATTTAAGAAAATTCATAAGAAGATATTAGTGAATGAGGCCCGTTGAGTGCTGATGTGAGAACACAACTAGGACTTTACGCCATAGATATTACTTTGTCTTGGCTTGGTGCCCTGCATTGGTGCTGACATGGTGAGGCCAAGGGGGCTACTCCAGTCCCACCCAGCTAGATTTTATAGTAGAATGAAATGAAACTCTGCTTTTAAAGTGTCTGAACGCAGCTGTGCTTTCCCAGTGTCAGTGACAGCAGCAAAATGAGGAACTGACTTGTTTTAGAGGTTGTTTTTTGTGTACCTGACAGTCGGCCAGCAGCAGGTGTCGTGCGATGCTGTGATGGTTGTGTTTCAGCAGCAGCTCCTTGGATCTCTTCAGCACCACCATCTCCAGAGGTTTGTTCTCTGGAGGAAGAAGCCGAGTTTTGAACTCTGCCGGCCGAAACCCAGACTCCGTCTCCACGATCGGCCGCTGGAAGCTGCTCCTCTTAATCTCCTTACTCTTTTCTTCCTCCTCCTCCTCTCTCCCAGCATCCTCCTCCTCTTCCTCGCTGGTGTTTTCTAAAGCAGCGATGGCGTGATGGTACGAGCTTCTGTCCAGTCCTCTCCTTCCTTCTGACTCCTTCTCCTCCCCTTCCTCCTCCTCCTCTCTCCCTCCTTCCCCCTCTCTCCTCAGTCGCTCCACGTAGCCGCTTAGAGGAGAATGAAGGTGCAAAGCGTTGTCTGTGACGGGGTTTGGCGAGTTTGACTCCAGTGGGCTGCAGGTCATTGGGTCTGAAGGACTCGGCTGCAGACGTTCAGTCCATCCTGGGTCTGGACTGTGGCTCACTTCAGCAGGAGAGGAGACAGAGGCGGACGAGCTGAGGGAGTCTGAAGAGAAGAGATGATGCTGGAACTTCTGGGGTTTGACTGGAGGAACAGGAGGAGCTGTGGATTAAAAATGCACATCAATTTTAACCGAAGACTGTAAAAACAGGGATGTAGCTCACTGAAATCACCCATTGTATGTTTGCCTTCAGATAAAACTTAAATATGTAAGGTGTCTGGAAGAAGTGATTATGTAACTTGAAAATATTAAGCTTAAGATCAAATGAACATTAATCACTTCTGATTTGGTAATTTGTTCTAAAATGTTGTTTCCAGGGTATAAAAATGTCAGATTTACCCTCTCTAGAGAAACAGACTGTGCTGATATTTTACAAAGAGATTTTCTGAGTTATCTGAATTATCAATAATCATTTATTTTTTCATTTCTAGTGCCACTTTTGACTCCTTATAGGAGGTAAACAGGTCGGTTGTATGCATCCAAAAAGGCATTGATCTGCTGGTTTTAAAAAAGCTTTTAGTACAGCTATCTAGGTCTTCTTTTTAATTTAATTTTTGGCTTTTTGCCTTTATTTTAAGGGTATGGGATAGAGAATAGCATAGGAAATCAGGGAGCGAGAGTAGGGGAGTGGGGAAAGAGTCACAGTTTGGACTTAAACCTTTGCTGCCCCCTTGGAAAAGTGGCCTCCATATATGAGGTACGACGTAACCACTATGCCAGCTCCACCCTGACTCCATGGGTCCTGATGACTGCCCAAAGAAGAGAGACTAAACTATAAAGATAAAAAGTTTACCTGCACTCTTCCAAATGTCCCCACATGAGGAGTCCAGAAGAGGAGCAGCCAGCCGTGAGCAGGTGGAGGAGGAGTCAGAGAGGCTGGAGGAGCTGGAGGGAGGGAGTAGCGGCTGCAGGCACGGAGACCGAGGCAGCCGAGACAGCGGTACTTTACTGGGTTTAGGAGGAGGCTTAGGACACAGCTGGCTGTCAGAGCCACGGATGGCCTGGCCTAAAAACACAGAGAGAAAAACTTTCATCACATTATGGAACTATACGTTCTGGTCTTTGTTTTTGGTATGAAATATTTCAAAATTTGGTATTAACAGAGACAAAACGAGAGGGTTCCATCTGTTCCCCTTTTGTAATATTTTTGTTGTTAATCCCAAACGTATAAAAAGTAATACAATAAACCAATAATTTACTTTTCTGGATAACAATCAGACCAAAGTCTACACCAAAGCCTGTGAGGACAGGGGGGTGAATTTAATTTCCCTTTCACATGCAAACAATGACAGGAGGGTAATAAAATGAATGTCTACATCTGCATGAACATTAGAACAAGAACATTAGATTCTGATTTTCTAGTCAACCAACCTGCCAGAGGCTCTGCAGATCTCCGAGCCACAGAGGGACTCAACACTGGCTCACTACCCGTCCGAAAGACTGGGGACTTTGGGCTGGGACTCGGCAGGAGAGGGTCTGGAGACATCTGGGGCTGAGGTTTGGATCCTGGAGGGGAGGAGCAGAGGATATGAAACAAAACAGATGAATTAAAATAAATGAAAAGGGCATGAAAACAAACCAAAAACTCTATATTAAAAAAACAGAGGAAGGTGAGAGTAGAGGAAGGATCAGAAATGGCAAAACTTTATCAAATTAGTCTGAAGCTCCTTTTTGTTATTGAGATGTATTTATGATATGAATAAAGTTGTAAATAGAAGTTGCATACAGCATAAAAACGAAAGAATAAAAGCATCACTGTGCTTAAAAACACACCAAAAACAGGTATCTATAAATACCAGAGATAAACAACAAAATGTAAGGATGGCCTGCAGCCTGACTGCAGGAATGAGATGAAATGAACTGAACAAAGCATTGCACAGCTTTGACAATTCTTCAAGGCATCAAAAAAATCTTGCACACAGAAAACAAAAATAATCTTGCTCTACTTTTACAACTGTGCAGACTTTGTCTCAGTGAGGGGGAAAGCACAGGAAAAATATTTTGGTGGATTACTGAGTTTCATTCAAGGTGCATATGCAAGCAAGTAACACAAACAAATGCCTGAGAATATCTTAGTTAAGAGTAAAAACACAGGCACCATCAAATATTTATAGCATGCATGCTGTAGAGGTTTTCAAAGGAAGCCCTAAAGGGCCATATATTCACATATATATTATTTACTCCTTTTTCCTGTCTGATTTTTCATAATCTTGACTTTTTGTCATTTTATGAAGACAACACTGGTTTTCTCATGATGTTATCACAAGATAATGTTTGTTTTCCTTTGATAATGAGTTGATTTATCCAGTTACCATGAAGAAAATTGATTAAACAATATATGTAAATACATGGCCCTTTAGGGCTTCCATAGTTTGCAGACCTTAATAGGATAGCTTTCGTATCACCAACTAATACGAAATACAGCACCTAAAAGAAGTATTCCTCCCCTTGGATATTTTACCCTTTTATTTTTATCATTCATGGTCAATATAATTTGGCTTTTTTGGCAGTTAAAAAAAACCTCTTTGATGCCAAAGTAAAAAAAATACAGATTTCTGCAAAGTAAGGTCAATTTAAATAAAAATATGTAAGGTAAAACATGTGAATGCATAAATATTCAATCCCTTCTAGTCAGTATTTAGTTGATGGCTGAGGAAAGGTCTCAATCAGGCTGCACAGGGATCAGGCTTGAACAGCCCTTCTCAGGTCCAGCCACAAAGTCTCTATTGGATTGACATCTGGGCTTTAATTTGGCCAACATTCACCTCATTGACTTTAAGCCATTTCTGTGTAGCTTTCGCTGTACACTTCAGATCATTATCCTGCTGGAAAATAAATCTCCTAAGCCATAGTTCTCTTGCAGACTGAATAAGATTATCCTCCAGGATTTTTCTATGCTTTGCCGCATTAATTTTACCCTCTTCCTTTAAGCCTAACAGAGTTGGCTGCTGAGAAGCATCCCCACAGCATGATGCTGCCACCACTGTGCATCACAGTGGGGATGGTGTGTTTGAAGTAATGTGCAGTGTTTGGTGTCTGCAAACAAAGCAGACGGAGTGTTCTTTTGTCTTCATGGTGTAATGGTAGCCAGGAATACTGATTAACCAGTAACTGGACCTTCCAGACACAGGTGTCTACAATCTTGTGAGACACATCCACTCCACTCAGGTGACCCCCATGTCACTAATTGTGAGACTACTAGCACCAATTGGCTTGACCTCAGTTGATTAGACCACCATCGTTAGGCTCTATAACGCCACTTTAGACGGCAACAGGTGACATCAGACTACATCCAGGTAGTTTATGAGGATGTATAGTCGACTTTAAGAATCTCTCTCCTACTCACCAAGAGGCAGGTAGCTCTCTGACTGATGAGCCTTGAGCGGGCGTCTCCTCTCCTGGACCTGATTCAGACTTGCTGGTTGGCTGCCGCAGCGATCCTTCAGCCTGCGAGGAAGCAGAATACAAATACAAATATTCATATTCATAAAAGAGAAGTTGAAATTGAAGGTATAAGGATTAGTATAAAAATAGAGAAGATTGTTTTTTTTTTCAAGTTAAAGTCTAATAATGCTTTCTCCTTCTCTAAAATAAACCCCTCTTTCCTTAACCACACATTTGTCTTTTCCTGCTCCCACTCCTTCCTCAGATGGATATGGACTCCATACATCACACTTAAAGTACTCTTATGCAGCGTGAAATAACACACTTTCTTTATTTACACAGAATAAATATGGACTGTGTTGTATATAAGATGTTCAACATGAATGATGAATAGAAATAGCTCAAGGCTGCATGTTAAAAGAGGAGGAAGAGGTTTGAGTTGTGATTTCATTCTTCCACAAAGTGAGAGGAAGAGAAAACAAACAGAGAGGATGGCTGAGTGAAGGTTGGTCTCCATTCTTTTAAATATATATCAGACGGTATATTTGGTCTGCAGCCACTTCCTACTTTTAGGAGAATATTTTTATTTAGTTGTGAATGATTTTTTACAATATCTAACAAGCTGTACATGTTGAATTAACAGACACTCATTATTCCCTCCGCTGATGAACTCTTATTTGTTGGTTTTGAAACTTTGCGTTTGTTTTCTTGTCAGTATAAACATTACCGACCTGAGCTGGCTGCCTCGGCTTGTGCCGTTCTCCCTGCAATGCGTGGCGTCCTGCACGTTTTGCGTGTTGTCGTGCGTGTGTCCGTTTGAGATGTTGAGGCTGAGGCGCTTCTGGCTCCGCTTCTCCTGAGCCATAAGCCCCGCCTCCCTGTGATTACTGGACAGCCCGTACTTTTCCTCTAAGCAGCGCAGAGGCAGCGCTCTGTTGATTGGCTGGAAGATAATAGCGCCGACCACCTGGAATTAACAGAAAAAAATGATGAGCTTTAACTTGCAACACAGTTAACCCAAATATTTTTATTCAACAGAGAAGAAATAGGTCAAAACTTACAAAAAGGTCCATTTTTAAATTACTGTAAAGATTGATGCCAGCTATGAAGGTGGTTAAGGATTTCTATTTTAGATTTTTATTAAATTAAAACAACTTTTAAAGTCAAGCTGTGCTATGAGATATATTAGGTATACATGATAAACAAAACTTTGAAATTAAATTAACATGCGTGACTCAAAAGTGCCAAAAAGGTAAAGCCAACTTTAAACTCTTTGCGGTTTGATGTAGGACATTTCATATTTAGCAATCACCATCCATACAGGAAACATCATCGAAACAGGTAAACTGAACATACTACAGAGCAGAAACTTCTTTAATTTTTCTTTGTATATATGCACATCAACCACACAGCCAGCCTGCACATTATCCAATAGGTCCTCAACTTACATATTTTACTCATTAACCTCAAATCAAATTTAAAAAATGACATTTTACCATAAAAACTTTAGAAGTTGAAAGTTTGATTGATCTTTTAGTCTGACAACAACCTCCTTCAAGGTTTCATATCACTAAAGATCTTAACTACCAAAGGCAGAAATTGCACAACTGAATCAACAAAGACATTTTTACTGGGCAAAAGAAGTTGCCCATTTGACAAACTAGTTCCACATTTGCACATTCTTCCATGTATCCTTTGAATATTTTTTCATGCAAACAGCTAACGTGTTAAATAAATGTCCAAACCCACCTGTGACACAGGTTTCCTGTTGCCGACGTAGTATCTAATAAGTGCTGGGACGCTGTCAAAGCCTTCTCTGTCCAGACGATACTCCACTCTGGAGTAAGCCTCGTTCAACATCACCACCTGAAGAAGAAATGAGAAAAATAGAGTTAGTTATTGTTAAAACTTTTATCTATTATCTAAAAAAAATCAGACATGTCTTTTTTACCATTTTCTTCATGGGGAGGAAAGTCATTGACTCTCTTAATAATCTGATTTTTTTACTATTTTAGATTTAAATTTGTACATCTGATGTTATCTACATTTACCAGTGATAGTTTTTACTCTCCAGACTTTAAATGAATGTTGTCGTCTCCTCTGATCATCTCTGAAGTGTAAAACAGTTTGATTTGACTGATTAACTTGATGGAGGATACGTTGAGTGAGTTGGTTAACAAGCTGGCTAATTCAAACATAAAGTGTTGAGTAAATAAGGCTATTTAACTGCACGGATGCTACAGATTGTTCCAAACTGTTCTCAGAAGCATAGGTTTTTCATGTAATTAGTGTAAAATGCTGGATCACCTGTATTTAATAAAAGAAAGAGAAAAAACTCCTTCTGATTTGCCCTCTTTACATCACATCTCTGATTTTAAAGGTGGCCTTACCTTCTTGTTGATTTTAAAGTGCTGAGCAGCGTTTCTCCACTGACACGTCAGAACGTAACTTCCTGGACTCGACAGTGAATCACGGATCAGGAAATCCCCGTCACGCTGCACCAAGTTTTCTGCAACCTGGAGGAACACAGGGTTACATACGGGTGAACACAAACACACAAAAACACACACGCTTGGACAAATGGAGGCACACAGTGTTTGTTTACAGGCCAAACATTTCATTAAAGCTTAGAATGGCAGGCTGTTGAACTGTTACAGTCTGAATTCAGCTCAGATGACTTACAACGATTATGTAAGACATTAGGTTATCTAAAGACAAAACTTCAAAAGGTATCTATATGGAAAGACTAAATAATTTAATTATTTTTCCAGTGAGTGTGCACGTTTTTGAGTCATTTACCTTTAAGGTTGCAGTGTAGCCTAACCCAGTGTTTCTCATCTATTTTTCTTTGGAGCCCCCCTGCAAATGTACCTAACAAAAGCGGAGCCCCCCCCCCAGGACCCAAGAGAGAAGAAAAAGTGACACACTGCCATCAAAAATCCAATTTAAGAAGAAGAAGCTTTAATCTGAAACCACCCAGTCAGAGAATGACTGGACCAATCAGTGTCATTTGAGGAGAAAGAGATGGTAGCTATGGGTTTAATTTAGCCATAGTGCAAATCTGTTAACCACCCTGGCGAAGAGTTTAACGTGCATGCAGCTATTGCAGGAGTTTGATCTGAACTGGTCAATATTTCTTATTGAAAGATGAGCAAAGAACCCCGCTGGCAGCTTTTGTTGGTGGAAAAGATGTTCTAGCTTTTCTGCAAAGCAGCCTCAACAAGAGCTTGATTTACCTACTGGCTCCACTGATAGTTAACAATAACACTGGGTGCCTGTTGAGCTTGCCTTATGAAGTTTCACTCCTTAGAGTAGCACAAATATAGTACGCTATGCAGTCTTAATTTTGGCAGCTATTTTTAATTTTAGTTTTAGTTTTCGTCTTGAAATGAAATTCATTTTAGTTTTAGTCACATTTTAGTCATTTCTACCCTTTATAGTTTTAGTCGACGAAAACTCAAAGCGTTTTAGTCCAGTTTTAGTCCTTAAAAAGTCCTCACATTTTAGTCTTTACCTTTAATCCAAGCATTTATTCTCTTACCTAAATCTGGTACCAAATCATGGTAGTGTGTTCTCTGCACCCTGCTAAACCTGGGGTCCCTGCTTTCTACAGCTGAGAGGCAGAAGAGCTACAGATGCATTGCATTTTGACAGATTTACCCACAGTGGAGAAATATCACTGATTTTGAATGTCTGACAAAAACTAAATTACATTTTAGTCTAATTTTAGTCATTTTGACAAAAACTAAACTTAGTTTTTACTCTAAAACTTTAGCGTTAATCATCACAGATCTACTTCTGTTAGTCTTAGACTAGTTTTTGTTATGGAAAGAAAAAGCTGTCGACGAATAGTTTTAGTCAGAGTTTTAGTCAACGAAATTAACACTGATGCTATGATTGGCCCTTAATGAATCTGACTGACAGAAACTTTGTACAACTTCAAAGTTTTTAAAGGGTCTTTTCCCCAGAGGGTCTACCCTTCCCAAAAACACACAACATTTGTGAAGAATTAGTTCTAAAAAGCTAGTTTGTCATGATCGCATTTTTAACATTGGTATATAATTAGGCTTTTTAACTGCTTGGTGTCTAAAACAAGCAATTAGAGTGCCATAATAGGTATTTTTCACTATTTTCTGACATCATACCTCAACTGAGAAAATTATTCAAACATGAAGATGATCTTTCATGGAAATTTTAGCCCTTAAATATGTGATTTGTGATCTCTGTTAGCATATTTAGCATTGTATATTGTTGATCAGTCATGAAGTTTTCATTATAGCTTGCAAGCTCAAATCAAAAAGCACTTCATTATCGCACCAAGGATGTCATATGTTGGTACGCACTAATGCTTTTACACAAACAGAGTTCCTAAAAGATAAAGTTTGATTTGATGAATAGGTCAAAATAAACTTTGTAGACATAAATTCTCTGTTGTTACATAATAGGTTTGGTTGATCTATACTAGTTTAAACACAGTGTCTACTTCACTGAATCAAAACACAATAAAACCAGAGCTGTGTGAGGCATACAACTCACAAAACCTGACCGAGATTTAAAGAGAAAACAAACAGGCTAATAAAGCTTCTCTATCTTTGTGTCTATTTCAGTCTTGTTTAATATACGGCCTCTTTACACTCTCTCACAGAGTCACAGACTTTAATTAAGTGAGTGTTTGTTTAGGACATAATAGTAGTTTAGTTTAGCCAGAGGAAGCAGCTTATTAAAAATGATTACATCTCAGAGCGGACTTTCAGAGGGAACACACAATCTCCCTCTCATATATACAGCACAGAGAGCTTTTCATACCCTGACCTTACGCTATAACCCCGCTCTGCTGCTGAGGCCAATATTTAAGCTCTAATCTCTCTGAAAGCATGTGTGTGCAGTTGGCCTAATAATAGGTGATCTGGTTCAACAAGTTTTTAACCGGGCTTTAAAGGGAGGGACTCATGACTCAGATTTGTGTGAGTGTTACCTGTCTGGGTATGGCTCCGTGGTACCACGCGTGGCTCCGTGGCTCCTCACAGTTCATCTTCAGCTCCTCTTCCAGCTCTCTGCGGAGTTTCTCTGACGGACAGTCCAGGATGAACTGATCTCTGGAGAACTGTGATGAAAAAACACAAAAAACAATAGCTCAACACGGTGTTCAACATTTATGGAAAAACAGACATAAGCACTTAATTTAACTGGCCATATTCACCTACATATGGATGAACATATGTAGGTGTATGCATGCAATAGTTGAGTTTTTACTGATATCTTGATTAGTCTCTTTTTTGTCTCATAGAAAGGTGAGGTCCCTTGCGTAAGCCTGATGGCTTCTTGACCTCTCCTGACACTTTTTTAAAATATGTTTCTGATTTTATGTAATCATATATGTGTGCAAATTAAATAAATAATAAAAAAAAGAAAACAAATAGTACTGCTTTGTGTTGTATGTTATTGGATCGAATCATAATGTATCCTGTATCTAGACATTAACATATCCTATCGTATTGTATCGTATTGTATAGTAATATATCATAATGTATCATTCCTTACTAGAAGTATATATTTTTGTAATGTATTGAATCTTGTAATCAGGTATTTTATCATATCGTATTGTAATGTCACGTAAAGTTTCATATCTTATTGTATCTTATCTAATCGTTATTACGTAACATATTGTATTGTAAGATATTGTAACATAACATAACGGGATGCATTGTATCTCATTTCGTATCTGATCATAGTGTATCCTATTGTAACATAAATAACATAACATATTGTAACCTATTGTAATGAAACACACTGTATCACAGTATGTGTTCATACCATATCGTACTGTAACATAGCGTAATGTAACGTAACGTTATGTTACATATATTGAGTCATATCACATCTTAACATATCCTATAGTAATGTATTCTTTCCAATAAAATGTAATGTAACTTAAAGTAATGCAATGTAATCTAATGTAATATATTTTTATCCTTTCCTATCCTATCCTATCATAACAATATGTACTTCATTGCATCCTATCCTTTCGCATCGCAATGTAAAATCACATAGAGTAACATTATTTAATGTACATTTATGCTATCCTATCCCATTCTAACATTATGTACTTCATCCCATCCTATCCAATCATATTGCAATGTAAAATGACACAGCGTACTGTTATGTAACGTATATTATCCTGTCCTATCCCATTCTAACACTATGTACTTCATCGTGTCCTATGCTATCGTAGTATCTTTTTCAGTATTGTATCTGTTCATTCTACATGGTATCATGTTGTGAAATATTGGATCATACTGTTATGTTTCTTTCAGTAATGCATCTTATGGCATTTTATGGTTTCACATTATGTCTTCATAATGAGAGGCCTGTAGCAATGTTTCGGGGATATGACTATGTCTCAATTATGCCTCTTCCTGTTATTCATGAATTGCTTCCCACACCCCTCACTCCCAGCCCTTTTGCTCTTTTTCTTTCTTTTCTCCTATCTGTAGAACCTAAGGGGGTTTGCTGTCCCCTGGAACTACGATGGATCCCATAAGCCTCCCCAAACGCCAACAAGACAGTAAACTAAACTGATTCAGAATAATCATCCCAATATCACTGACCTCTTACATTATAATCATATCATTTTGTATGGTGTCATTTAGTATCCCATAATGCCATATCATATTATGAGCAATCCTGTAATCCCCACCTGGCTTGGGAACCTGCAATAATCATAAAAGTTACACCACAAAACAAACAGTGATGAGGTCGAGCTCAGAGGGATGGCAAATATTACACCTAAAACACCACAGCGACCACAGAACAGTAAACATAGGTTGATCCAAGGTAACAGGTAAAGAAGCTAAAGGTCAAAAAGATGAAAATATACAGGAGATTTATGTGAATCTGTGACAAAAATGAAAGCAAGGCCTCGTTTCAGTTCTCAACTTCCGGAGACTTCTCATAAGAAGTTAAATTTACTTTGTGGGCTTTGAGATGATTCACAGCATTTAGTTTTATTCTGCAGATTTCCACAGCTCTTATTAAACACTAACATCACAACATGTGCATGAAGCTTCAGGTTTAAAGGACAGTAATAAAAACACTTGATATAGCTGCAGAGCTTATCTATTTTTTTCTTTATTGTATCAAATGTTCAATAAGCAGACTAGATTCAACATTTTATATACTCCATTGTCCTCATTTAATGAGCTATTTTCTTAGTTTTCTCAATCTTAACTTATTTGTCTCATATTCTTAGAGTTAGAAACGGCCAATACAAACAAAGAAATAGGCTTAACTTTCCTCATTAATAAGCAGTCTGATTTGTTCTCTAGATCACTGAATAATCGCTTTAAAACAAAATACAGAAATGAAAAACAGCTGAAGTTTACATGAGAAAAGGAAGTAGATCAAATGTAAGGATGCATCTTTAATTAGAGCTTTGGTAACACTGTTAGAACTAATGAAATACATTAATTGCTTAAACCTCTTAAATATGATTTCAAATCAACTCATCAGTGCAGTTTGCATCAATTAACAGCTGCAATTTAACAACATGATGATGCAGAAAACATCTAAAACATGTTTTTTGCATGCTTGGTTGATTAAAAAGCTTGTTAAAACGCTGATAATAAAAATAAAAGTCACCATAAACCAGTAGCAATGAGACTCATGGTGAAGAAACACATCCATTACAGTCTCACAGAGCTCTATAATCTGTAATTCGACAACATCGAATCATAACAAGAGCCAGTAATAACAAACCAAAGTGACTGAAGGTCAGTCAAACATAGAATTAAGGAGTTTTACTACTAACGCTGAAAGACAACTCTAATTTAACACCTGAACATGATCAATTATTGATCTGTCAGTCTGACATCAGCACGAGGAGAAAAATTACAGAAAAGAGAAGTGAAGGACAGAGATCTTTGACAGGATGCACACTCAGCACAACCACTTGCACCAAACACACACCTGAGCACACACACTTACATGACAGCTGCTTGGCCGCTGCATCGCTCCGTCTTTCTCCTTCTCCTTTAAGCACACACTACACAGCAAACACATACACTCATTGTTTTTACTCTCTAATACTGTCTAAATTTTTCATCCTAACTCTCTTTCTCCAGCATATTCACACTCTCTCTGTCTGTCTGTCCGTCTGTGATTTTCCTCTCCTGTCTTTCCACTCGCTGCCTCCTTGTGTGATATGATCAACCTGACCCCACCCAACTGCCCGGACCTGCCTCCACACACACCCTCACCTGACGTACGTAAACACACACACTGAAGTGACGCACACGCCTCTGTGAACTTTCCTTGACTAGCTGGCTGATGAAACGTTCACATACATGCAGTCAGAAAAATCAATAAAGTAGTTACAATTTCCATGCATGACCAATTTGCACATGGGAAATTTACACTTGCTTTTCTTATTTTGGCACTATATGTACTTTTAATCACCCTTTTGCCCTAACTTATCATAAGGATAGCTATTTTTTTCTTGACCTCTATATTCAGTAATCCTCAGAAGTAGTGAGACAGATGCTAGGATAGGTCATCTATACCACAGCTACTTTTAAGAAAGCCTGACCTAAAAGGCCACCTTGGGGCATATGTGCACCATATTTAGAGCTTTTGCATGCTTTACTTTGCCATTAGAAAGCTTCATTGTTTGGTACCATTCTTTGAATACAACACGTACATGCTCTTCCACCTGCAACACTGTGAAACCAAGGTCAAACTACTTACAGGACAATCATAGCTGTAGCATTTCAGGACCCACCAACCACAAATATCTGTCATTTCACCTCATGTATCATAAACAACATTCAAGCACATCAGACATTTCATAACCTCCCAACAGAAAGTCGAGCATGATTGATTTTTGTCCTGACTTCTTCAATTTGCTCTGTAACATCAGTAATGTTCACCGCAGCAGTTATAAATGTAAACAAACCAAATGATATAGCAAAAGAGTGGTGCTGTGAGGTGAACTGGTCGCCAGTCAATCACAGGCATATAGAGTCACCTATTAACCTAAAGAACATGTTTTTGGTGGTGGGAGGAAGCCAGAGTACCCAGGAGAGAACCCATGCATGCACGGGGAGAACATGCAAAATCCGCACAGAAAGGGCCTGACCGGGAAGCGAACCAGAGACCTTCTTGCTGTGAGGCAAGAGCGCTGCTGTGCAGCCCTTTTTGATCTCATGAGTGTGAACCTAGATTGGTTCTTCATGTAACATGAGTGCACTTTGCTGTCTCTCATGGGCCCCTGCAGACTTGAGCAGTGCAGCCCACCCATCTTTGCCAGTCTGCACTATGCTGCCCTCATGGTAAGATAATTTTTAATAAGCTCTGCTAAAAGTATTTTAAATAAATTTCCTTTTTCTTTTTAATTTATCAATGAGAATCTCTAAAATCAATATCAAACATTTATGTGCAGACATTGATTAACATGCCATTAACATAGCACCTGTTCCTGAGTAAAATAACTCAGGACCGCCATCTAAAACAACTAAAAACTGAAAAAAAAGAGGAGGTCCAGACTTTCCATTGACTACATGAACCTAGGTAGTTTCTGGCTTACACAGCAAAGGTCAGCAGTGTTTACCAAGAGACTGATTCTACATCACATCAAAAAGTTTCTGTTTAAATGCTCTATATTTTAAACATCTTCCTTTAATAAATAACCCAATAGGAGATTCAGATTTGTCTGTTTGTTTGTAGATGTCCAAAGAAGCCTCTTACTACTTTGAGTAAACTTTTAAAGGCCTTTTACTTGAGTAAATTTAAATAGCAGTCATTCTTTGGACCTAAATTTCAACGCTGATTGTGCACAAAAAATAAATATCCACAAGATTTACCACCATAATGTGGAAAAATCCTTCATAAATTCATGTTTTCATGCAGCCCTCTTAAATGTGTTGACTGGGCATTGCAACCGAAACATGCGTGCTCAAAAGAGCACAAAGACTTCAGGAGGATGACTCTCCTGTAGGTGCTAGATGCATGGTTCTGTCATATCATTATGGGGATGTTTAGCTGCAACCCTGTTGTAGTTTTCCAGCTTGAAGTCATTAATAACAGGTCTACATGCCTGACCCTGGTGCTGCTAAAATCAGCTGCTTAATGTGATGAATCTCTGAAAAAATTTGTCTGCAAAAATGAGGGTTGTTTATAGAGTGTTTCATCGAAAATGTTCACTGAAGACAAGGTTAAGGATAGACTGAGCTCATGGCAAAAAAGAGAGATGACAAAAACACAAACACTCATTTAAAGGAAATCCTAGAGCAATGTAGAAAATATTCCCATAAGAAACCCCATGAAACTGAAACCTCTCGTTGTCTCTGTATCTCTGTCATATTTTGTGAGTCTGTGTAAAGTCATTAGAATAGACCCCTCTGCCCTCAGCCTCCATGACTCCATACATGACAGGAAGTCAGCGTATCAGGTTACAGCGTCCACTCAGAAAACAACACGTCATAATGCACATCCATCGATTTCACTCTATGGATCAGACCCTATATGTACAATATTACAGCAAAACGACTTAGTCATTACAAAATCTATATACATAATATTTTCTACTTTAATTCAAACAAACAGCACACTAAAATTCACAGAAATAGGAAATTAGAATTTAATCATTATTTTCTGTATGTTAAGCCTTTTCTGTATGTTAAGTGTCTGCTGCTGGTTTATGATCAGTTCATAAATTCTCCTTTTAAAGCTTGTTTTAGACTCAACACACTATAGTGCCAAAAGTATTCGCTCACCTGCCTTGACTCGCATATGAATATAAGTGACATCCCATTCTTAATCCATAGGGTTTAATATGACGTTGGTCCACCCTTTGCAGTTATAACAGCTTCAACTCTGCTGGGAAGGCTTTCCACAAGGTTTAGGAGTGAGTTTATGGGAACTTTTGACCATTCTTCGAGAAGCGCATTTGTGAGGTCACACGCTGATGTTGGACGAGAAGGCCTGGCTCTCAGTCTCCGCTCTAATTCATCCCAAAGGTGTTCTATCAGGTTGAGGTCAGGACTCTGTGCAGGCCAGTCAAGTTCATCCACACCAAACTCTCTCATCCATGTCTTTATGGACCTTGCTTTGTGCACTGGTGCACAGTCATGTTGGAACAGGAAGGGGCCATCCCCAAACTGTTCCCACAAAGTTGGGAGCATGGAATTGTCCAAAATCTCTGGGTATGCTGAAGCATTCAGAGTTCCTTTCACTGGAACTAAGGGGCCAAGCCCAGCTCTGAAAAACAAGCCTACACCATAATCCCCCCTCCACCAAACTTTACACTTGGCACAATGCAGTCAGACAAGTACCATTCTCCTGGCAACCACAAAAACCCAGATTCGTCCATCAGATTGCCAGATGGAGAAGCACGATTCTTCATTACAGAGAAGGTGTCTCCACTACTCTAGAGTCCAGTGGCGGCGTGCTTTACACCACTGCATCCAACGCTTTGCATTGCACTTGGTGATGTATGGCTTGGATGCAGCTGCTCGGCCATGGAAACCCATTCCATGAAGCTCTCTACGTACTGTTCTTGAGCTAATCTGAAGGCCACATGAAGTTTGGAGATCTGTAGCAATTGACTCTGCAGAAAGTTAGCGACCTCTGTGCACCATGCACCTCAGCATCCGCTCCGTCATTTTACGTGTCCTACCACTTCGTGGCTGAGTTGCTGTCATTCCCAATCACTTCCACTTTGTTATAATACCACTGACAGGTGACTGTGGAATATTTAGGAGCGAGGAAATTTCACCACTGGATTTGTTGCACAGGTGGCATCACAGTACCACGCTGGAAATCACTGAGATTCTTTCACAAATGTTTGTAGAAACAGTCTGCATGCCTAGGTGCTTGATTTTATATACCTGTGGCCATGGAAGTGATTGGAACACCTGATTTCAATTATTTGGATGGGTGAGTGAATACTTTTGGCAACATAGTGTATTTTTGTGCAGTTTTATTGCTGGAACACCTGAATTTTACCTCCTAGGATCATACAACTATCAAACCTTATCTCATTGTACCTTAAGCTACATCTTCTTTTCAGAATAGCTCTGAAATGTGGAAAAATAAATATTAAATGCAAAGTTTTAATGTTTCTTATACTTTGAATTTGTGTATCCTGAGCAAAGCTCATGCAGAAGGGTCCAAGTGATACTGATAATACCCCTTATTTTTATGGGAGATTTTTAAATAGTATTTTCTTTTGCACAGCTCCACTCATTTTGCATCATCATACTTACATTTTCTTTCCCAAATCATCACTGTGGCACCTCCCTGACCATCAGAGGCAGTTTTGGGGGTATCAGTGTCATGCATGCTCCATAATCATTGATAATTTTCAAAAGGCTGAGCATGAGAGGCTGAATTTCATCTAGCTTTTTGTTTTAAGTATATTTCATGTTTTTGGTGCTCTGCCTGTGCAGCATGTTTTTCCTGCTGTGCCTGCAAACTCAAACTGAACTAGATCAAGTTAAAGAAAAAAGACGGTAATAAACATGTTTATCTTACTTGTAACAGAGCTCCAATAAACAACACATGCTGTATTTTTTCCATTAAGTTCTGTTATTGATTACAGTCACTTCTGAGATTGTATTTTATTACAACAATCATAATAAAATGCTTTTACATCTGCAACCACACTGCCAGCAGGACTAATGAACAGAGCAGAACCAGAGAAGGATGGATAGCAGAGAGGAAGAAGGAGAGGAATGTTAATGTAAAAGCAGAGAGAGAGAGAGAATGGATGGTTAATGTATATAAATAATCATAAAGAGAGAGGGAGAGTGGAGGAAAGAGGAAAGAGAGGAAAGGAGTGAGAGGAAAGAGGAAGAGAGAGGATGGAGATGTTGAACGAGAGCATTTTTATGACTGTCCTTTAATAAGACCCCGCAATATGATGTCATCCTCAGAGAACAGCTGCATTTATACAGTCTACCATGAGTCTGTGGACCAGAAGAGACTCTGATACCTCACATGACTGCACTGACACTTTCTCCTCCATCCTGGCCCCCTTTACTCTCTAATTCCTTCTTTCTTTTCAAATTCTAACAAATGTATGAGTTTCTAGCTGACTGGTAAAGGTGTAAAGTTAAGCAGTGTGATAACTACGATTTTATCACACTGCCCTATCATTTAAGTAGCAGAGGATTTTTATATTTCTGAGTATAGTTTTTAACATTAAAAGTGGCAAAAAATAAGTGAAAACAAACCACTTCAACCTAAGCAGGATAAAATCCTAAGACATGCACTACTGTACACTAGAGGTTATAGCCCTAAACCAGTCTGATGTGGCCCCCAGATTTAAACTGGGTTGGGCCAGGATCCCTGCCCCTATCCTTGGTCCCGAGCTGAAATGGGTTTAAAGGGAGTCAAAGACATCCTGTCAGACATGGCAGCATATCTATACTTAAACCTAGATTTGTGAGTTTTTGTCAGTGTTCCTGAGTTTTTCTTCTTCTTCTCTAGAACTACTTCCTCAGTTTAGTAACTGACATGCCAGATAAACAGTTTCATATATTCTTTGCATAGATATATTTCACATTCATCTGAAAAACCTCCCATATAAAGCATTTGGGAACTGCAGGACATTCAAAAAATTCTTGTTAGTTGATTGGATGAATGTTCTGTCACATTCATTACAGGCCAATCAGAGCAATAAGACAAAATGAGGTTGCATGGATGTGCAGCTTTAAGTACAACTTAACCCCACCCGTAGCTACTTTGTTCTCCTCAAATGACGCTGATTGGCCAGACCCATCTTTGAGTTTGGCACAATCAGTGCAGATTGGAGCTTTGCAAGGCGGATTTACCTGATGACAGACAAGGATTCTGGCAAATCCACCTGCTTTGCAGGGTTATCAGCGCACACCCACTGCACAAACAAGACAGGCTGCCAAGGTCTGCTGGTCACTGTTAATACATGCTGAAAAACTTCACTCCAACTGGTTTATTCACTAAACATCCAACAGTGATTCCATTAAACATATGTTTCTGATATAATATGGGAGAAAAGCTGAGAAAAACCTGCTCTACTCCTCCAGCAAACAGTAATATGGTACGTGCCAGGGGGTGAGCGAGGAAGAGAGAGTGTGGTGCACCACTATGCCTCCACTCATCACATGTTTTAATGCAGCTCAGTTTACCAATGAAGCCAAGCTAAGCTGCCTGATGATCTCTGAAGTGCATTCAGTTTATAATGAGCCTTGCTGCTCTTCTTATTATCAGCAATAATGATCCATGTCTTGTGGTCATTAGGAAATCATCTGAACAAATTTCTGTCTTTAAAGTAGCTCAGAAATATAGTATGAATCCTTAAATAGAAAAACTTTTAAAAAGCTCAGGTTTAAAATCAGACTCTGTGTACAGTTAATGGGATGCATGAAATGGGAATGTGCATGGGTTCGGATGGGTCAGGCTGGAGCTTTTAGACCTGATCGAAACTCTACTGCATGTGCAGCCACTATCGCAACCCATTGTGATCTGGCATGATTAAGATTTGGTTTTGTTTGATTCAGTAAGGTTTGGTATAGTCTGGTATGATCAACCCTGATTTTGCTTGCCAACTCTACCCTTGCTTGCTAAAGATATAAGCCTGCAGTGAATCTAACTCCTGCCAAAAAAAACAGGACAGAAAGAAGTGGTTATTTTTATATTTTTACTAACTTTTGACAGTGAAAATGCTAATAACTGCATGTCATACTACACTGAACTCAAGTGGGCTACTTGGTGAACTGGTCCAAGGTGTACCCCATCTCCCGCCTAGTGACTGCAGGGTTTGGCTCTAGCACTCTAACTCCAAACAAGGCAGGCAGCATAGTTCATAGATGGATATGCTCTGTTCTGCCCACAGTGAATACTAAACGGCTACTTATAGAGAGTACTTATCTACCTTATCATCGTTAAAGCTGAATTATTCCCACCATAGGGCAAATATTTTGTTCATCAGGCAGCAGCATAAATCTCCTGCATATGTTTGCATAAATATGATTGTTATTGTTATCAAACTGAGGACAGAGCTGTTGTGCATGTTGTCCACTCTCACCTCCACTCTGCCATGCCATTAAAACAATTCCTCACTCAGCATTAGAGCTGCAGCTTTCAGACCGACACAAACAAAAGGGCATTGTTTGAAAGGATTTCAGCCGGGATGTGATTTTCTTCGGATTACCTGGATTTTACACAGGAGCAGAATTTTTTTTTTCTAACTCTGTAAAGATTTCTGGCACTGTGAGAGTTGAAAACCAGGACACGGTGAGTCCGTTAATGTTGGGTGTTGACCAATCAGGAGCAGCGGGCAGCTCTGTGTATAAGCTGCTTGTCTGGTGAGTTCAGTAAGGTGAAAACTAATAACCTTTTAGCATTATAAATCTGATTCTTCATCATGTCAAACACACGTATACACCCACATACTAATCCTCATCTTGTCTAAATCCTCTGTGTGCTGTATGATAATGTGAGAGCTGAAAGAAGGCCTGATTTATAGATGACACCACTGACCTACAGCTGATGTCCAACATCCTCTATAATCTGAGAATCTGCAGGATGAGATCAAGCTAAAGAGCTTTACAGCAAGGAAGAAATACTATAACAATGGTTGGATGCCTGGCTGTAGTGGAGTTAAAAGGAAACATACAGTATTGGCCCAATTAGGATGTTCTTCTGAGTCGATAAAAGCCGGTATCAAACAATCACTAAAGTGCTTTCCTAAGAAATTTCTGCAAAAGCAAGAAAGCTCAAACAATAAAGAATAAATCTTTTGAGTCATATCATTGATTTTTACATTGTCCCATCATTTTCTATGCTGATTCAGTTCTGACTCATCTCGCATGTGACGTCTTTGCAGGGACTTTAATGGGTTTACAAGCAGTGCTGTGCAGCATGATGCATCATGCATTTACGGTGCAGTGTTAAATCACTTTTAGGGGGATTGCATGCACTTCAATCGTAATGTCTACATGCAGTTAAGAACAGTCAAATGATTGTGTTAGTCTGACGAAAGCTGGACTTTTAAAATCCACGTAGACAAGAGGTGACATCCTCCAGTCGTGTTGTTGATAAGGTGGTTGATGAGCTTGTTTATGGCCAAAATCTCATTGGTTGGATGATCACACAGGGAGAGAGAGAGAGCTGCTGCAAGCAAAGGAAGAGGGAAGGTGTGCACAGGTGGGTGATCAAGAAGGGCAGCAAAGCAACAAATGCAGCTAATCCAGATGTTATTGTTGATTATTCCACAGCGGCTAGGCTCCTATAAACTTGAAAATAGCTACTCTAGCTACTACAGTGGTGTTGCCAGAGCTGCTCCACTCGGTCACAGCCTCTTCTCCTGCAAACTGTGGTCAGAAAATCTGTCTTATTAAGACGTAGCAGAGCATCAGAAGCGGTGAAGTTAGCCAGAACTGTCACAATAAGCCTTGCGTTACTCGTGAGTTGAGAGGCAAAAGGTGGGGACTCAATCCTGCACTGAGGACTGTAACCTTTGCATATGGGTGCCAGCTTTAACAACAGAACTAAACCAGCATGGTCTCCCACGTTTTCAAATCAGCTAAAATCAACTAGTGTGGGTCAGCTCCATGCAAAAATTCTACTAAACTGAAGACCGCAGCTGCATGCAGTTGCAACAGATTGCCACGTACATATTGTGGCATTTAGTAGGGCTGAACGATTTGGGAAAACAATTGAATTGCAATTTTTTGGACCCAACATTGCGATTGCAATTTAACATATGATTATTCTTCAGGTTCCTCATTTGACAAATGTACAAGGCTATTTTCCTGAAAAACGTATATCAAATCGCCCAAAATCTACAAATAAATGTTCCAAATTTCTAAGAAAATAACTAAGAGTTATAAAAGTGCCCCCCACCCAAAAAAAATTCAAGACATTTCTCAAATTTTCATGAAATTACCTAAAAGTTTCAAAGCTTATTCCCCCAAACTTCCAAATGAACTTCCAAATAAATGTTAAAAAATATTGGAAAAACTGTTAAATTAAAATTTTAATAAATTCAATAAATTAATAAATTAATTAAAAATTGCTGGAATTTCCCCTTTTGGGACTAATAAAGGAATATCTTTAAATTTTCTAAACAAATTTCCAAAGAAATTTAAATGAAATTCCCCAAATTTTACAAATAAGTTCATCAATTTTTCAAGAAGATACTTTAAATTTTCAAGGCAACACCCCCCCCCCCCCCAAATAAATTCAAATCAAATTCCTTAAAATGTCAAAATACATTTCTCAAATTTCCACAAAAATATCTTAAAATATCATGAGCAAATTTCCCCCGAAAATTCAAGTCAGTCTAACAAAAATGTGTTATTGCAATTATTTTGTCCTATACTGCAAATTTGAATTGCGATGAAGACAGTGATGATTTTATAGACTTCGTATTTTAAAGACAAAAATATACAAAAACAAGGAAAGTAGGAACTTTTGTCAATTATTTGAGAAAATATTTGCACTTGAATGTTTGCATGATGTGTAGAGCAAAACACCTCTGCCTCAAAAATATATAAAACTGGTATTTCACAACACATTTCAGGTCAAAGAAATATTGCACCCTCTGCGATTTGAAAATTGTAGTAGGTCATATTGCGATTTAATCTACATTTCGATTAATTGCTCAGCCCTAGCACCTAGGGTGTGTAATGATCATCAACCAAAACACAAACTGATAAAATGAATATGCATGTTGCAGCTTTTGCAGCTTCTCTTCTTAGCTTTTCAGCTAAAAAGTTTTTGCTCAAGTTTCACTCAAGATCAGATATCATGAAATTATAAGAAAAAAAAGGTCCAAATGAGGAAATGTTCCAAGTATTTTGTGTTAACTTAAAAGTGATTTATCTTTGTTTTTTCCCACATACTTTTTCTACTGACCCCAAGTGTCCAAAGTTTAATGACTAAAAATGTATTTTTTCCGGTTTTGCTGTGCAGAGATCAAATGCTTTTTCAAAAGGGTCATCATCTTCATTATCCTCATCATCATCATCATTAAAATACAGACAGTCTGTTGTTTATCTGGTATTTCCTCCTCTCGCTCTCTGTCTCATATCTATGCAGAACTCTGCTTCTCTCCCTGTCTCTCTTTATTATACAGTACGCATCTATCCAGCTGCCACATCAACTCCAGGTGAAGTTTGGAAAAATCATGACTTGAATGCAAAGTGTCAAAAGTGCAGCAGAAACTTTTGAAAACACCTCCAGCGAGAAAAGAGAGAAACTTTCAGATGCTATTTGATTATTCAGCAGGAACTTTTCTCTGCACCACAGGAGAGTTTATGACATTTTCTGCAGCACTGAAGGAGCTCAAGATGATTTTATTTTCTCTATTTTACCCTAAAAATCTGATAATAAGTAAGGTCAAGCCCAGGAGTTTCACTCAAATTTGATAAGATGAGGAGTCAAAGCTGAGGGAGGCTGATGAGAGCTGATAGCTACGACTGTTTTGATGTCAGGATCTCCGAATCTCGGCTTCTTGAGGTCTCCACCTTTCCTGTTTATATGCTGGTAACTGCTGCTTCTTCCTGTTAAGGCCTCAGGGAATGGACTGGTCAGTGAAGAATAGCTGGAGAGCGATGATGGTTGTAATAATTAGTGCTGTATAGAGGTAAGTTGGTATCTGTTTCTGTAACGTCTGTAGCAGCTGGTGTTGTATTAGCAAGATGGTCTCTTCTTAAGCACAACCTTGTCTAAAGGTAAAGTGAATCTCTGAGCTTCTCCTCTTTCTTACACTGGTTTCAGTTCTCTTAATTACTGTCTCCTTAGCCCTCACTCCAATGTTAAATAGAAAGTAATATCTGACATGCCATGTAAAGGATCTTCCCAAAGTTATCTGAACAGAGATGATGCTTTATTAATAAATCACCCACAGATTGGACACTGCAGCAGAGCAGATTTTAATGAACCTTCAGAATATTAACAGAGGTCACTTTCAGAGAAAAGATGGACTTTAAGGATATTTTAAATGTCTCTAATAAGTCGGTATCTCATGGACTTGGATTAATAAAAGCGTCTGTGTTAAAGCAAATACTGAGTTGAGTGTCATAAAATCAACATAATTAACTGCATAAATCACAGGTTTTATTTGTTTTCTGATACAGCATGACACATAAAGTATCTGTTAATTAAAAGTCTTAATTAAAAGAACCACAAACCGCTACTTTAATATCAAATACGTCTATTATGTTTCTAATGATCGGTTATTTCCCTCTTCATTTTAATTATGAAGAGAATTAAAGTCAGAAAGAGTGGCAGTCTGTCTGTCCGTAAAAAACGTTTTAGATTTATTATCATATTAATGAAGTTTCATGTGTGCCTTAGGTTTGGATATTGCTAATTTATCCAAATTTTTTCCCTGACATTTAAAATCTATGAGCTTAATTATTTTCAGTTCTCCTAGAACAACAAGAGTATGTTAATAAAAACAGGTTTCACATTAAGATTATCAGTAAATACTAGGGCTGTCAAAATATTAACTTTTTAATTGTGATTAATCTCAGAATTTCTGTAGTTAATCATGATTAATCACACTCTTTAAATTGCTTTTTAACCCTTTAAAGCATGAAAACACAAATTATAGCCAGAAAATTTCAATTTTTTGGAAATGAAATGTTTATTTCACTTTTTTAATGAAATCCAAAAAAATCAAAATTTCCATAAAATGTAACATATTTTTTTGTAACATATTTTGTAACACAACAGGCTTTAAGGGGTTAAAATTCCACTTGTTTGCTTTTTAAACTAAGTCTAAAATTAAGTGTAACTGACTTCCTGCTTATATACAGACCTACCTTTGTTCATAGATAGAAGATTTTAGCATAAACTTGACTGCAGAAAAAGGAACTTGTGGATTGAAAATGAAATAAGAGACACTAAAATGGTTCAGATGACTGTAACTTGTCCACTGAGCTGTCTGCATGATTTTTTAAAGGGGACATGTTATGCAAAAATCATTTTTCACTTCTACATGCAATCTATGATGACCCCTGCTCTAGAGGAAAAGAAGGTCTCATGTCTTCCCTTTGCCCTCTCTCTTTGGCATCAATTCTATGTTTCTCTGGTGGGAGAGACTAAGATGTAGGAGACAAGTTAGAGATGCATGGATTCAATCTAAAGGAACTGAGATGCAGCTATAGTCAGAGGTCTGTATTCCTGTGTTTCCAGTCATGTTTTCACTGTTTTTAGTTTGGTTTAACTTCTGATGGACATTTATTGGACTCTTGAAGTAGGCTTGTGGTCTTTTTTATGAATCATTCATGGTTTGTCTGCTAAAAAGTTTAAGACTTTTGTTGTTTTTACCTTGATCTGACATTTTATATATCTATGTAGCACATAGGAGAGACATTATTGCTTCCATGTACTTCTGGGTCTGAATTTCAATTTTAAAATAAGGTTAATCAGGTTGTTTTTAGAGTTAAATCTTGAAATTTTAACAGATTGGGGTAAATTAGAGTTTAGCTGTGAGACATTTTGGCTCTAGTTTCAGAAACGTGTCTGAGATTTAATTCAAGAGAAAAAAAATTAGATGCAAAATACCAAAAAGGCTTTTCCTAACAAAGCGACCTGCAGACCTGGACTGTTTGGATACAGTTTTAGGTGTTTTTATTGAAGTCTTTGTTGTTTTGAACCTAAAAGACTCACGTTCTTTTGTAAATTCATTGTAATTGTGCTTAGACGGCAAAGCTCACGCTACAACAACAGATTAATGACAGAGTCTCCCTTGTTTCTGCTGTTTTTCTGTGACATGTTTCTGCCCCAGTGGGAACAAAAGTAATCTGTATACAGTGAACTCATAAGAGTTCACACAACTCATAAGATAATCTGCTGAATCTCCTATATTGTGTTATCAAGGACAGTCTTATATTTAAAATAGGTCAGTGTGGCTGCTCATAACTACAAAAGGAGGAAATAAAACACTCAGAGAACCAGAGCCTGGCTCTCTCTGGTTAAATGGCGACCTCCCAAAGTGGCAGATGGAGCAGAAAAGGAAAAGAGAATGGAAAAAAACCCCGGGCAAGACATGGGGAAGAGATAGATAGATAAGGCCGGGGTGTGTTGGGGTAAACTTGTAAAAAGGCAGAGATGCAGGTCTGGCAGTGCTGAGGAAAAGAGATGTAGAGTGATAGAGGATGAGAGCATGGATGATAATCCTGTAGAGTTCACAGAGAACAAAGTTTAAGAGATGTATCATGATAAACTCCTTTAGATTTAGATGTTTTATGTGTTTAGTTGTGTTTGGATGTTGTACAGTGATCCCTCTGGGCATCTTTTGCTCATGCCTCTTTTTGATGTGACACATTTGCACCATGAGTGAAGTTATCCACTGAGTTAGACTTTTAGCCTGTGACTTTAAGTGTTCCTAAAGGACATAGACCATATCAACTCTCTGCTTTGTGCTTGCCAGAGGTGACCCACCTTACCACAGATTTTCAAGAGTTACTGCAGCTCCGTCTTTCAAAAGTTTAAGATTTTTTCTGCATATTTTACATTATCATAGAGGTGTGACTTTACCTGAACACTCTGGTTGGATATCTATTCTCTTGTTGTTCTTGCCAATAAGAAAAGATTATAATTTACTGTGAAACCCCTTAGTACCTACTTAGTCCTAAGTACTTAAAGTAAACCTATCCATAGAAAATGTTCTTTATTCTTGCCATTTGTAACAAAATCCAAGCATTAGTGTCCCTCTTCAGAATACCGAAACTACTTATGACCATTGGTTCTCAAATGGTGTGGTTAGGACTGGGCAATTATAGCAAAAACCAAAATCATGAAGTGTGTGTTGTGAATTTGAACAACCATACATTATTATTACAGCTATACATCAAATGGATACATGTTACAGTGGAGATTATGCATGAATATTGAGATGGTGTGCCTAGAGATTTTGGCTCAATCTTGAAAATCTCTGCTTAAGATAGAAAATCAGAGCAAAATCAATGACTAAACAGCCCATAGGTACCATCTGATATGTTTAAGTATATCAGCTTCAAGCTTTATGACAGCCATGAAATCAGACCAGTCCATCTGCTTTGCAAAGTTAGCATTTTTATTGTGATTTTCTCCTTATTTTTGTTTAAAGCTGCATGATTTTATGCCTGATTTTTGCCAGAAATGCCCCCTCTGATGATCAAGGAGGCATTTTCCAAGTTCATCATAAACGATTATTTATCCAAATAATGAACATTTTACTGCTCCCTATTGTGTCTGAAACTTCCTGGACATTTACTGGTCATACTGCCTCCAACAGAATAACACAACAACCAATGAGAGCATGCAGACTGGGTGGCATCACTAACTGGATGTTACGTACTTCTACAGCTCACAGAGGTCCATAACAGTCAAGATTTCAGCTGTATACTTGTCCTCATTATTTTAAATTTGTGCTGCAACTATGCAAGGATTTTGATTGTCCTGCATACTTGTTTTTCTTATGAAGTCACATTTGATCACACGTTTTTGTGAGATCTTGTCTGCATGGAACCTTCACTGTGAAATTACAAGATAGCAGAAAAAAAATTTTAAACTGTCTCTATGTCTGTGGTCTGTGATTTGACAATTGTTATCCTAATTAAGTCTATAGAGGGAAAACAAATCAGTTCATCCTAAATGATGATTAGAAACAGTGGATGCAAACAGGCACCAGGGAAAGGTATGTAAAAATCAAGAAAGCAAAACTCCTGTACACGTTAAGTGCAGGCGCAACCCTGTCAGCTCATACGTTTCTATCCTTTTGACTCCTTTACATGAGCCTACATTAACACCCTCCCTCAGCCTGTATTCACCTTCATCCAGGTGCTGATGACATTTTAACTGCAGCTATAAACGTGGTCCTTCAGAGTCACAGAGCTAACCTCCACGCTGACCTGCAGAGCGACAAACCTCATCACTTCAGCCCGCCGCACGGCCGCTCGCTCCATCCAATCAACCTAATGGTGTTCATTTCACTGACGTCATAAAAAAACTATCACAAGTTAGTAATTTATCGTCATGAGCTCCATCGTCCTCGTCCTGGTATCTCTGTAACTATCTGTGTCTCTCTCTCTCACTACCACACACTGCCTTGTCTGTCTGCCAGCTCAAGTTATGATGAAGCCAGCTGTATATCACACACTCACACAGTCGGTCATTTATGAGAGTGTCTGGTCCGAGTAATAAAAGCCCAGTGTTCAGCTCACAGACACAGAGTGAGGAGGGCTATTCAGAGATGCTGCTCAGGCTGGAAGTGTTAGCAGTCACTTTCTTAGATTGTTTTCTAGTGGAAAAAATTCTTTACTTACTAAAATCCTTTTTTAAATTTCTCACTGCAGTCTAACCAATTTCCTGTGCTCTCATTTAAAGCACTAGAAAAGATTAGAGAAAGCCTGAAAAGTGCACTTGCATGGCGGAAAATCTCCAAAATGTTCTGTCATTTTATCTGTCACACAGTAAAAATAGGATTGAAAAGAAAGAAAAGCATGATGACAGCATAACAGATAAAGTCTGCAGCATGCACAACAAAAACTGCACGTGCACTGCAAACAGTCTACCGAGATCAGATTTTACTCAAACAATGATAATAAAACAGGACTGTCGATACCTGCACACATCCCTCCTTGCTCACCTTTGCAGAGATGATGGAGTTCTTGTGGTAGAAGCAGCACAGAGCTGCTGTCAGCGTCTTCAGGTTGCATCTTTGAGACATCCTCGCCAACTTTTTTTTTATAAATTCAACCAACTTCAGCTTCTCTAGTTGTTAGAAAACTTAAACTACTTTACTAACGGATCGTCTGTTAAGGAATTCCATTTTAATCTTGCAAGAAAAACATCCATCAGCGTTAGTAAAGCTAAAAGATTTGCATAAAAAAGTCTGCAGAAAACTCATATTTAATGCACAATATCTAGAATATGTCTAAATTCCTCCATCATATTGTCTTCTCTGCCTCTCTCTCCTCCACAGTCTCCTGCAGAGTGAACCCTCTCCGCTCACTCAGCCCTCCAGATCCTTTCTCACACTTTCCCCTACTTTGACCGGCCCCCTTCACCATATAAGGGCAAGGGAGAAAAAAGCCATGTCATTTGGTGTCAGCCAATGAGGAGTGCAGTAACAGGGAGTGGCCTGAGGTCTCTTTTGCTCTCTGAAAACACATGGATGGAGGATGGAGGAATGCACACAGGCACATACATGAGATAAGATCACATATATAGATCAATGTTTAATTTATACCCTATATTCCCTGCTACTTTTTTTCTCGATTCCTGAAAGTCAGAATGTGCACATTTCTGCTACTTAAATTTATTGGACACCTTAATAATAATACTAAATTTTGCCAATTTTCAATCTGCTAATGTATCCATATTGATCTGAACTGGTATTGATACTCATAAATGTAGTTCAGACCAAACACCTTGGTACTTTAAACACTCTTGAAGTTTAATTATCAACAAAAAAGCTAAAGCTCAGGGTAAAAACAAAAAACACTGAATGAAGGTTTTGACACTCGGTTTGATACGTTTATTGTGCTTTCAATGCTCTGTGCACAGTAGTAACCTTTAAAAGCTGATATATGCAGGACTTTATGTCTGGCATCAGGCAAATCTATCTTGTAACGCTTCAAGCTAAAACACCTGTTCTCCGTCTGAGAGTGACCTGACTGATTAGCATCATTCAAGGAGAAAGAGGTGGTAGCTACAGGTGTGGTGTAGTTAAAGTTAATGCTAGTCTGTAAACAATGGTGGTTAACACAGATGCAGCTGTGTTTGATCAGAGCTGGTTGACATTTCTATGTTATAAGAAGAGCAAAGACTACACTGAAAGAATTTCATGGCTCTTGGAAAAGAACCAAGAACCAGATTTTAGTTTTTCAAAAAGATATTTTTACTTTTTTCCAAACTGGCTCCACTGACAGTGAAAAATTCTATGTTGACATGATGACAGCCTGTTTTGTCCCATGTTGACTAGCCTAGAATAAATGTGACTGACAGGATGTTGGTCCTGTCGGTACACTCCCACACACACCGTCTATGGCAGTGTTACTCAACCCTGCTCAACCAAAGAGCCAAATTGCTGAAAAATACCTTTGCAAGAGCCACAATCTAAGAGGTGAAAAGTGGGTGATAGTGGCAATAGAAGTAAGGTAAAGCTGGCAGATAAGCTAAAAAAGCTGCAAAAAGTGATATAAAATGGATGAACAGAGGTAAAATGGGAAGAAAATGACAAAAGCTGGGTGAAAAGTTACAAAAAATGTGAAGATAAAGTGGCAGAAATGGGTGAGACGTGACAAAATAATGGCTTACAGGTGGCAATAATGGTAAAAAAAAAAAAAAAGCAGCAATAACTTGGCAAAAAATAAGAGTGAAAAGCGACTAAAATTGGTAAAAAGCAGCAAAAATGTCAGGCAAAATGAGTGAAAAGTGACTACAATTGGTAAAAAGCAGCAAAAAGGTGGTGGAAGATGAGTGAAAAATCACCAAAATTGGCAAAAAGCAGCAAAAAGGTGGGGTAAATGGGAGAAAGAGGCATTTAAAGGCAAGAGGCGCCTTAAATGGGCAAAAAGGGGAAAAAATGTAATTTGCGAAAAGCAGGATAAAAGAGGCAAAAACTGATGAAAAGGGGTAAAAATGGGATTCAAGTGGCAAAAAGGGTAATAAAGGGCAAAAAATTGCAAATAAGGGCAATGAAAATATACAGACAAAAAGTATATGTTGACATTTAAAGCCTACTGTGTAAGTGTGGGAAAAAATTGCAATGGATAATTCTCAGGTCAAAGTTTCCTTTTTTATGGATTTCTAGGGGAATGACATTTCATATTTAGACATAAAAGAGCCACAAATCCTCACAAAAGATCCACATGTGGCTCTAAAGCCATACATTGAGTATCACTGGTCTATGGGCTGTTGCCCATATGAAATAGATCCCACACCAAAAGTATGGACAGTATGGCTGACCATTACACCAACAGGGACTGTAATGGTGTTGTATTCAAATACGTGTGTACTTTAGTATAAAGTTGGTCCCCTTTTGCAGCTTTAACAGCCTCCACTCTTCATGGAAGTCTGTCCACAAGATTTGGGAGTGTTTCTGTGGGAATTTGTGCCCATTCGTTCTGTAGACGTTTATGAGGTCAGGCACTGATGTTGGACGAGAAGGTCTGGCTCACAATCTCAGTTCCAGTTCATCCTGAAGGTGCTCATTGGGTTGAAGTCAGGGCTCTGTGTATGCCAGTCAAGTCCCTCTACACTGAATTCATCAAACCATGTCTTCATAGCCCTTGCTTTGTGCACTGGCGCACAGTCTCGTTGGCATAGAAAAGGGTCTTCAACAAACTGTTGCCACAAATTTGGAAGCATAGCATCGTCCAAAATCTCTTGGTATGCTAGAGCATTAAGATGGGCCTTCACTGGAGATAAGGGGCCTAGCCCAAACCCTGAAAAACAGCCCCATACCATTATCCCACCTCTACCAAACTTCACAGATGAGTTGCTGTTGTTCCTAAATGCCTCCACCTTCCCAAAATTTCACTTAGTTGACTGTGGAAACCTGGCTGAGATGAAATCAATCAACAAATTTTTTTTTTTTTTTCACAAAACATTAAGACAAGAACAGTAAAATGACATGGTATATTTTTGTCCACAGGGGGCACCAAAGTCACACAAGCTGAAACCTCTTTACAGGAGCTTTAAGAACAGAGTGCAGATTATAGGAGTCAAAACTTTTGGCCCTTAAATTTTACAGAGCTCTTGTTTTCCTCATTTCTTGTCTGTATTTGCTTCTGAGTAGCCATCGTGCAACTGTATTTTCGGCACTGATATCACCCTTATTTTTGGCGACTTACAGCATCTAACTTTCTGCCAGGAGGATATTTTCCCTTTACTGCTCTGAAAACACCCCCCCTTTCTTCTTCTTTTTCTTCTTCTCATTTAAACAGACTAAAAATAGAAAATGCTTCACTTCCTGTGTTGGCAAGATTCCCTCCAAGGAAACAGCCAGCAGACACGAACAACAACAAGCGTGTAAAAACATTTAATGGTTAGTGTCTGTGAGTTCAGTCACTGCTGACTCTTAATACTTCTGTGCAATGTCTAGACAGTACTGTGAGTCTTTTAGCTGTGCATATGTGCATGCATGCATGCGTCTCCTGCTAAGTGATGTTGATAAATAGCCGTCCATTTGGGTTACTTAATGACCGCTGAGCTATTACACCCACTCTCCAGTTAAGAGCCACAACTTTCCCACCATTTCCCTCACACTGCACATGCAAACAACCAGTGAGCGGTTACATAACAGCACATATGCACAACTTTAAATCAGGAAAAAAGGACAAAATCAGCATGCATGTGCACTGAAAGCACAGTCCTGTAGACACATCAACAGCCACATAAATGCACAGAGACACACAAAGGGTGACACCCGAGCAGAATCCATTTAAAGGAATATCACGCCGCAGGAAACGGAGCCACTAATTACAGCGTGAACTCTCTGAGGATCCACAAAGGAAATACATGGAGAACATTCCCCAGGGCACCACGCTGCAGCTCACACACCCATACACTGTACTGCCAACCACAGCAGCCCCAAATCACCAGCTAGGCTAAAAGTCCACCTTAAAATACTCACATCCGTCGCTCCAGGAATGCTTCAGAAAAACAACGACAGACGGAGATCTGCACGCTGAGGTTCTACGTTTGCTATTTCTATCTGTTTGTTGTTTCTCTCAATGGACAAAAGAGAGGAAAACTGTCTCAGCAACCTCAGCAAGTTGAGTAAAAAGTGGTAAATTTATCCTCAATATGTGGGTTTATTTTTGATGTGTTGTTAGGGATGAAGACAAGCGGCATGGCGAGCAAAGTCTGAGAGAAGCTGCAAGACAACGATGCACATATAAAACCCTAATTTATAGCAATTTGAGCTGCAGTTTGCTTTCTACAGCCATCAAACTATGAGAGGAGAGAGCACACTTTACCTGATCACTGTGCTGCATGTTAATAACATTAATGCTGCTAAAGTGCCAGTTTTATCAGAACTTGACGACATTTCTTCGTTAAAAGGAGAACAAAGAACAACAGTGAGTTGTTTTCTTTTCAAAAACAACAAAAGTTGTGTACTGACATGTCTATCTTCGCCAAGGTTCGCATTATTCCTCGGTAGCAGTGCACACACACCTCGGTCACGGCTGCGTCATGTTTTGTTGCTCTGATTGGCCCGTAAAGATGTGACAGACAGAACGTTCATCCAATCACCCTCTGAGTTTTTTTCAAAGCCTCTGCCCTTTTCCAAATGCTGTGTGTGAAACACATCCATCCGGTGTGTCAGGTAATAAGGTGTGTATGTGGGGGTGACTTCAGGTTTTTCATATTTTAAATGATGCTTTGACAGAAGAAAAGATTGAGAAATGATGTTTTATTTTTTTTTTTTTTAAGGATTTATTTTTAGGCCTTTTTTAGATAGAGGAAGGACAGTGGACAGACCTGGAAACAGGGAAGAGAGTGGGGAGAGACATGCAATACAGGTCCACAGGCCAGATTCGAACCCAGGCTGCCTACGTACATGGGTAGCACCCTTAAACCACTCGACCATCTGCGCTACCTGGCAAGTGATCTTTTGATGGATTTGTTCCTCTCCAGCACACCTGTCTTATGAAACCTCTTTTTCTTGCAGAAATAAATGTCCAGTAGGTAAAGTTTGTTGCCAGGAGGCTCTCAATCAAAACAACAAAATATGATAAGAAATGTGCAGCTCAGCTTCACCTACTTCTGTGACTTGCCTTTAACTTTAGAAAGAGGACACTGTTCAACAAAAAACAGCACCACTCCACACAAAACATATTTGTAAGTGAACTAACTGTTTTGTTTTATGGATAAATTTTACATAACAAAGGAGAAAAGCTGTTAAAGTTGCATTTCTGGTTTGACTGTGAGCAATCCCAGTATACTGTCCAGGTAGCTTGCAGTGCAAACCAAGAAGGTCACTTTTAACATTTCCCCTCTATTATGGGAAAATCATCAATGATTTATAGAAATGAACTTAAGTTAATAAGTCTCCTTTAGCCTCCTGCCTCTTGTACTCCCATCATGTTTGTGAATAGTGAGGGAAAAATATTAGAAATAGAACTTTTTACCCTAGATTTCACAATTTTTCTACTGGTTTGATTAATTTAGTAAATTTAAGGGGAACATTTACTCTATGGGGAATCACTAAAACTTGGTTTTGTGTGGTAATGTTTTGCATGGTATTGCATTGTACTGCATCACATGTATGGTATTGTTTTTGCACTGTTCCCTCATTTGCTTTTAAATCAGCATTAAGAATCCTCTAAATACAGAGGGCAGACTAATCAAACCAAAGTCTAATCAAAATAAATAAAGTTTTCACCAAGCTGCATCCAGTGAGGGCTTCTACCACGGTCATGTTTTCCTACCATCCTAATGCGGCGCTATCAAAATCATGTCGATATGCTCCTTTAAATGCATCATCTGATTTTGTGACCCTGGCTGAGATTTTGGTAAACAGGGGCAGAGTTTTAAAGACAATCGATGGTTTGATATCAGCCTCAGTCTGTGTCCTTCTGTGCCGGATACAGAGCTTTCATCATGCTCCACTGCCAGAGAATAAATGTCAGTGACAATGTTGTTTACACCCACAGAGAGTCTGGATGTGTTTGTGCTTGTGATGGGTCATTGATCAGTAATGGACGGTGATCTTAGTGGCAGTCATATCGATGCATGCAACATGACCCCTTTACTGTGTGGGCCCCTGAAACGTCGATAAAAATGTCTGCAGTCAGCCAGTACAGCAACAACTCGTGGGACTCAGATGAGGGCAGAAGAGATAAAGTTTCAGCCCTAAATTGAGCTCCAGTAGATAGACACTTCACCTGAAGGCTGATCCGTCCATGTGTCCCCAGTTAAGAGGCTTTTGGCCTTGAAGGGGGCAATCTGACATTCAGGAGCCAAAAGCCGAACTTGGACCCAATCAGTCGGCTTCAAGGACAACAGCCTCGACATGGGGTGTGTGAGCCTACTGGCCTTTTCTGTCCCTGCATAGCAGTTTGTAGCTTTGATTTTGAAAGATTCTAAGTAGTCAAATGTGATTTTGTTTTATCATTTAAAAGATACTATCTAAGGGAAAAAAAACAACCACTCAATTTTTAAGCCTTAAACAAAATATTACTACCATGCATTAGACTAGAGATGTGCAAAATAGAAAAAAACACACTTTTTTTTTAGTTTATTCCCTTTTTGATTTTGAGGAAAATTTATTTAATTTTATCAATCCTTTAAACGTGCATTTTTTTAAAAATATTTCAGCACTTACAGAGGGAATATATACTTTAAGCTCTATGCTGCTGGCATAGAGCTTAAAGTATAACATAACAAGACTATTCTGTTATCTTTTTATGCTTAAAATACAAAATAACAGCAACAGAGCCATGATAATATGTCTCACAGTGAAACCTCTGATCTATACTGTTGATCCAGACCTAATCATTACTCATTACCAGAGAGACCTTTGGTCTGCACAGACATTTTCATATACAGCCTACAGAGAGCTTCATGGAATGGCTTCCATGGGTAGCATGAGTAGCTGCATCCAAGCCATACATCACCAAGTGCAATGCGAAGCATCGGATGCAGTGGTGTAAAGCATGCCACCACTGGACTCTAGAGCTGTGGAGACACATTCTCTGTAATGATGAATCGTGCTTCTCCATCTGGCAATCTGATGGACGAGTCTGGGTTTTTGCGGTTGCCAGGAGAACGGTACTTGTCTGACTGCACTGTGCCAAGTGTAAAGTTTGGTGGTTCTTGTCCAACATCAGTGTGTGACCTCACAAATGCACTTCTGGAAGAATGGTCAAAAACTCCCATAAACACACTCCTAAACCTTGTGGAAAGCCTTCCCAGAAGAGTTGAAGCTGTTATAACTGCAAAGGGTGGACCGACGTCATATTAAACCCTATGGATTAAGAATGGGATGTCACTTATGTTCATATGCAAGTCAAAGCAGATGAGCGAATACTTTTGCCAATATAGTGTATATTAGCCTAAAGAAACTGCTCTTTAAAACAGTGGTTCTCAACCTTATTTCTGTGGAGCTCCCCCTGGTAAAAAACGGTGGGCTGTCCCAGGATGCTCACGTAAAAATAGACATCTAGCTGTCAATAGTTACCAACAATTTAAGTGTTTACACCGAGGAAGTCCCAACCAAATAAGCTTATACTTACTTATCAAAAGACCTCGGCGTAAACTGTTCATTCAGTGCAATATTATGGTTTTATTTGATAAATGTAAATCTAATTTTGACAACTTCAGTACAAGAAAAGCCTCACACCTCCTAAGATCTTTGGCACCCTCTCCCTGAAAGTGCCCGGCCCCCAGTTTGGGAACCAGTGCTCTAAACTAAACTTCTATTTTTATCCTCCATGCACCTTGGAATTTGGTGACGTTGTGCCAGAAATACCCATTATCCGACAAGAGCCTAGACATTTGGCAGTACATTTTTGGGATTATGTCTTACTCTATTGTCTCCATATAAAGAGTAATTGTCCAGTTGTTTTCACAACTTATCTTAAAAGCACAACAATTGTTTTTCAATGATAGTAAGGTAATTGGTCAAGATCTTGAGAAAACTATTTGAAATAACTTGTTAGAACAGGAAAACCCACATCATTTTTCTGAGATAATACACAAAATAGGCTGTACCTTGAAAAATCAACCAAAATTAATCTATTATCATGGAAAATGCATGTTCTCTTAGGACGATTGTATTTTGCTTAATATCAGCGGTGAAAACAATGTATTATCTTTGCACCTCTGACAAGTATCTTCCAATATGCACTTGCAAATATTCCTGTCATGTCCTCGATTTTTTCCAGGCCTGCTACAACATTTTTGCAGATTAGTAAAATAAATATAATCTCAATTCTTTGTATTTGTTCTGGCAGTTTCCCAAAACTCAGCTGATTCCCTTTGCCTGAATTGTGACTTTTGTGTGATACATGTTTTATACTAAGAGATATCATATATAAACTCTATTTATGTGTAGATGACAGATCTATGATGTTGTTTACCATCACATCAACCTGGTCATCCTTTCTTCTTTGTTTACTTGACAAGCTTTTGTGTTTTTGGCCTGCTGCCCTCTCTGCTTATAGGCTGACAAACTGACTGATTGATCGACTGGCCGGCTTATTGACAGGCAGGCTGACTGTCCCGCAGGCTGGTTGGTGGAGCTGGATATTTGGTGGAGCAGCTGGTTGGCTGGTTGCCTGGTTTGAACTCGTGCTGGCTCGCTGACAGACGGGTACGATGATCTGATGAATGTCACACGGCTGTTTGGACTTTTAACTGCCTTGCTGACGGACTGACACCTGATACAACCGCAGGTCATGGGTCTATCTGTCTCATGTTGTAATGCCTTCCTTTCACCACTAGAGTGTGCCAGAGAGCCTCTTTACCTCTGCTACTTCAGACTAAACAGAGACGAGGATTTATTTATGAAGATATCACTGTGTAGAGCTGTTTTAATGACCCAATCATGATTGTGTTTGTGTTTTTCTATAAACTGCTTAGGGTTGTTTATGAGTTGAGATGAAAAATAGGCACAACTTGGGTTCATATCCAGAGAAACAGACTCAAACACAAACGCACAGAGAGGATTATTGTTCCCTAAAGCTGTCTCATGAGGGTTCAGATGTTTTCAAGTCAAAGGAAGAGTGGGAATAAAAGAGAAGAGCAGAAGCAGTCCTTTAGAGAGTCAAAGAAGAGCTGTTTTCACTCTGAACTAAAAGAGAATCATCAGGGGAAAATGCTTCTGTTTCTTTCTTCTATGCCTTTTTTATTCCGCCATGAATAAAATAATGCTGTATGAAGGAATCCCTGCTATTTTGCATTAAGTAAGCATTTAAATGTAATACACTTTCTGATTTTTTTAATCCATCAGCTGTTACAAATTTATATTCTAATTCAGTATCTAAAAGCACCAATAAAGTAAGCCAAGATGCATATTTTTATTCCCTTTTAATGCTTTCATTTTAACCAGAGGAAAAAGATTTATTGTTTCATTTGTTTCGTTCTCCTTCTATTGTTTCTATTTTAGCCTTTATCTCTTTACTTTTCTGCCATTCAGCCAATTATTTCTTTAAATATATAAGGAAAATAAGGATTGTTGGACTTCTCAGTATAGTTTTGGAAGATTTATTTTGGCCCTTTATGTCTTGATTGATGGAGGTAGAGACGGGACAGTGGATAGAGTGATGCCATGTGGGACAGGAGCCACAGGCTGGATTTGGACCCATGATACCCGCATACGCAAGGCTCAATATAACTGGTAGGCCAGTGGTTCCTAACCTGCGGTCCGAGCACCCCTAAGGGGAGTGCAAAAGACCTCAGAGAGAGGCACGGGGCCGTGTACTCTCTGAAAAAGTCAAACTTAGGTGTGCATATATATTTTTTTAACAATGGTCAAAGACACACTGTAAGACAGTGTTTTAAAGCTGCCTTAGAAAAAAACAATAAAAATTATTTGTTCATTTTTGAAGGGAAAAAAATCTAACTTTTTTGAGATTATAAAGTGGCCTACTTCTAAGAAACCAAACTCAAATGTACCAATTTTAAAACGTTTTACATTTTAACATCATAAAGTAGAAATTACACATTTTTAAAGTAATACATTTCTTACATTGTAATGTAAATTTACAAGAAGCCAAACAGTGGCTGGATAATATCAGTTATTTCACTTCTAAATCCAGATGATAATATGATGATTCTGGGCTAATATCACAAATATTTTCTTACTGATCAGTCCTGGTAAAAAATATAATTTCATCAGACTCTTAACTGCAGAACTCTTGAAAGGAAAACAGCCTCATCTGGTCTGATTTTCTTCAACACAATCAACTATTTTCAACTTCATAATTAGTAAATTTTGTAAATTTTTATTTTGTAAATTTATGGCTTTTAAAGTAAAAAAACAAAAACAAAAACAAAAAAACTTTTTTCTTGTAAATTAATAACTTTTTTAAACTTCAAAACACTGACACAAGCAGGCCTATTATGTTGGGATTTTGTAAATAAAAATTTAAAAGTATATATTAACCCCTTAAAGCCTGAAAACACAAATTCTAGCCTGAAAATTCTAATTTTTTGGAAATGAAATGTTTATTTCACTTTCTACTGAAATCCCCCCCCCCCCAAAAAAAATCCAAATTTCCATAAAATGTAACATTTTTATTATTTTGTATATCATTTGATACTTTAGATGTTTTTTTGTAACTGATAATCCACTCGAGAGCATTTTTATCATTTTTCAGATTGTATTCAGAAGTTTTTTCAGTAATTTATGATGATATTGATTGATTAGATAAAGGTATCATAAAGGTATGTATCAAATATGCAACAACAGGCTTTTAGGGGTTACATTTTTACAAGTAGGTCCAGGTGGATTAGCTTCTCTAGTGGGCAGGGTGCCCTGAAGAAGAAAGTTTGGGAACCACTGCTCTGTGAACTCTAGATATTCCATTAATGACTGTCAAACTGAATAGTAAATCTCCTATAAATATTATAATCTTTATCTAATGAATGCAATAAACAGAAAATGTTACGGCTGCTGTTTTAAATCACATATTTGTATTGTTGTTATTGCTTTCATTTCTTACCGACTTCTCTTCTTTCCCTTCTCTCTCTTTCAGTTTACTTTTTAATCTTACATAATAGAGCAGGGATTAATATAGAGTGCTGCTCTTATTCACCATTTCCCAATATTTGGGGGAAATTTTCAAGGCCCTTATCTTGAAACTACCACCTTACATCAGAGACTTGGAGAGAGGAAGTCTGGCACCTTCATGACCCGTTCTACTGTTTGGACTGTTCTTAAAGGTCTTTGAGTTTGTACTCGACTTGATGAATCTGCATTTTCTTTTCATGCCCCGCACTCCTGGAAATCCCCCAACAAAACCTAAAGACTGAAGTTCTTCCCTCTCTTCTGTGCTGATTCTGGCAGCTATCTGGATTTAGTTTTAGTCTTTAGATTAAAATGTTCACTGGTTTTCTTTCACATTTTAGTGATTTTTACTCTTTAGAGTTTTAGTCTAGATTTAGTCGTCAGAATTCAAAAACATTTTAGTCCAGTTGTCAATAAAGTGCTTACATCTAAGCCATTACTTTTAGTAAAAACATGTGTTCTCTCTAACTTAGTAAGCCAAATTGTAAAAATAAATATATAAATAAAATTAGTATAAATGTAAACTACTCTTAAGAATGTACTGTGAAACTTTGAAATAAAATATAATAAATGTAAAAAATAAATAAAAACAAAAAATAATTAAAAAAAAAAGTAAATTAAGTAATATACAGATATACTTTAAATAAACAAATAATTTAAATGGCATTTAAGAAATATCAAAAACAGTATGTGGACTGAACCACTACCTGCAGATTCTATTTTATCCGTCAGAAAAATTATTTTATATCAATAGGTGGCAACAGTGCAGAACAGTAAACCATGATCCCAGTTACTGCTCTCTTTCTCTAAAGCTTTTCTTTAAAACCCTTTGTGGGCTTCAATATGAGACTTTCATTTTACCCTATCTACTATAATCTTGTTATTTTATCTTTTAGAGCAGCTTTTATGTTCTGTTTCCACAGTTGCCTCACAAAGAGGAGCTTCATGAATGATCTGTCCTCAGTAGTTGAAGTTTAAACATCCGGTGTGTGATATAAATGAAGCATTATCGGACATAAAGAAGAACGGAGACATCAAACATGTGGAAGAAGTAAAGAAACAAGGTTTACAGTTAAATCTCTATGCTATTGTTCTCTGCAGACACTTCCTTCCTGACATACGTTCATCCTATAACCTAATTCCCCACAAAACTGATGCTCCAATCAGACCTAAGCTCGGCTCACTGAACTGTGTTTGAACTTTTGACCCCTACAGAGGAAATGCCGCACGGCTACTGAACAATACGCTAGCGTCTGTGTGCAGACGGACATATGTGTGTGTTTTTCATCCACGGTGGAAATGCAAACACACCTGGAGTGTGAGCGCTGACAGCTCCACTTTCACACTTATTATATAATACCTGAGGTTACAGTAGCTCCATCTGTGGTCAGCACACACTCTCTGTTTACAATCACACACTGCCTTAAAGTGACCAAATAAACACACACCATCTCTTTGTGAACGCGGTCAGCTCCCACATGTGTGACCGGCTCTCGTGGGAAGGACTGAGTTTGCTTTTCAGACTGAGGTGTTAGCATCCAAACATATGAGCTCATTCATGGAGGAGGAGAGGAGAGGAAGGGTTTGAGGAGAGGAGGGTTTGAGGAAAGGAGGAAGGGGGGTTTGAGGAGAAGAGAGGAGAGATGGTGAAGTTGAGCAGCACATCAGAGAGGTACAGACCTGGACTGACAGAGACATAAAGGAAATGATCATTGTCAGAGTGATGATGGGGTGATAACAGAATGATCGCCTCTCAGTCGTCAGGTCTCTGTGAGAAGAAAAGGTGGAGTTCAGCTGGTGTTTATGTTCATATAATTTAGAGCAAAGCGGCGGTGAATGAAGATAGATGGATGATTTAAAGGTGTTTTATTATTTTTGCCCTGCAGGTATCAGTCTAATGTCTCCTCTGAGAGATGTAAACATGAAAACCTGCAGGAAATGATGACTGTTATTTCTTTTCCTTTAACAAACATGTTTCTGTCATTGGGAGTGACGGATCAATACAGACACATTTACTTAATCTTTAAAACGCTGTAAAATAAATAACAGTTTGTGTGATTTATTCACATACATGATGTGAACACTGTGGAAGAGCAAAAAAGAGCAGTTCCTCAAATAAACTCTTTCTGTAGAAGTACATGAAGTCACATTCATGAATTTTCAATCAAGAAATGTCAGTTTTACAGTACATTTATAAATGTTTAACGCCAGGTTAAGAGACTGTTTGACTGATAACCAAAGGGACAGTATTTTTTACAAATTACAGGATACTGTCAATTTAATTACTATAGTTTTCAATAATTTAATGTAAAGAATGAATATATAGCTTTCCTCAAAATCTAGTATACCTAGGGATGCACAATACTGGACTTTTGACAATATCCAATACACCAACATTTACAAAATAATTTGAGCCGATACTGATATCAATATGTAGAAGTACTCGTTTTCCACTTTACACCAATTCTGCCAAATTTTAACCTGTTTTCATCACTTTTACCACAAATTTTGCCAGTTTTAATATTTTTACAACTTAAACCCATTTTTGTCATTCTAAACCCTTTCCACCACTTGTTTCTGCCTGTTTTTGCCACCTCTAAAAGAATTCTTGCCACTTTCTGCCTAATGTTGCCCCTGATGACCCATTATTGCCACTATTAAACACTTTTTTACCCCAATCCAATTTCAACCACATTTCACTATTTTTTAATGCACATTTTGCCTGTTGAACCCATTTCTGCCAAAGATTGCCTATTTTTCCATGCCTCAGTTAACCCATTTTCACCAATTTTCCACCCATTTTTGCTGCTTTAAACCCATTTCATTCATTTTTTGTAGATTTCTTTGCCACCTTTATCTATCTTTTTCCTCTTCTAACCCATTTCTGCTACTTTAAAAATCCCATTTCACCACCTTTTCCACCAGTTTTTGCTATTTTTAACCAAATTTAATTCAGTTTTTTAAGAAAAGGGATTTACATTTTTACGAAGGCTATTTAATAGGGCACAAAAGAATAAAGAATATATTTGTTGCTTTGCTATTATTCAGGTAAAATATAAAATATGGATATCACAGTTTAACTTTACCATCAATCATGATTTTGCTTGACCTCCATGGTCCCCCAGTTTGGCTGGGCCCTAGAAAAGTCTCTCATTTATCCCCCCTTATGGGGAGCCTTGTCTGCACATGACCACTCTTGATTGTGCATGGCTGTGTTCAACCACCTTCAGGAACAGTGGGGGTCCCTGATCTCTGGTACTTTTATTTTAGGGTTTGCGGCTGAAAAGGTTGAGAAACACTGCCCTAAGCTAGGCTTACTCACCACATCTACCCCTTACTTCACAATTAAGGTGTGTACTTTGACATTTTTTCAACAGATTTTTCCCCCATGCCCCGATGATATACAAGGACATCCAGAGCAGTACCAGGGTTCCTTCCCAGCCAATGACATCCTCAGATGGGCTTACTCGCCACATCTACACTTCAGCCTCAATCTTTTTTTGCCAAAATCTGCCAAAAAGTTCTGCACAGTACTGTATTTATCAGAGGGTGTATTCATCTCAGCTCTGCCTCTTTGATCTAAATTTAGCTTATGTCAGCATTTTCAACATGGCAGCTGCTGTGGATTGCATTCAAAAGTTCCATTCAGAAACACCTCGGCTGGCATCATTCAGATTTCACCCCATGTTTTCCACAGTCTATGGTTTTCACAGCTTTTACTTGAATCACTCACTCATAGACGCCCCCTAGTGGGAAAGAAAGGCTTCTGCGTTATACTACAGAGACACTAAACATTTTGGTTGCCACCTACATGTCTGAGACATTTTTATAACTTTATATTAGAGCTTGGACAGCAGTTTTCAACTTTTGTTGCCCAAGTCACTCCTACAATCAAGCCAAAATCTCAACGCAAATCATATCCATATCCATGCAAAACAGCCTGTAGTGATAACGTTTACAATCTCTCACAGCACGCCTAAGGCTCACCAGTGTACCTCACTACACAACTGGGAAATACTGCACTCGGATGCACAAACTGATGGAACAAGCCTGGGTTCTACTTCTGCAGAACTGGATGTGAGAGAGAAAACCCAGAGAGGAGCAAAAAGCAGATTTATACTGTTAGATGCTCTTCTGTTCCTTTGGGGAACTAAACAGCAGCACTGAATAGACTTCTACTAGCTCTTGCATCAAACATTAAAATATTTTATAATATTGTGTTAATCTGAGCTGAATATGACTGCCTTAAACTAACAGTACAGCACCAGAACACTGACTGACAGCTGACAGTGATCCTGACAGTCCTAAAGTAACATGTACCAGCTAATGCTTGCTAATTAGCACTCACTGGTATGTAAACACCACAAAAGCTAAGCTATGGCTCTGACTTTTCTTTTATAGAGATTAAATAGTTCCCCTGTGCCGTATGAAGGTCCAAAGTGACAAAAACTTGCATCATTTTAAGATCATGGAGGATTAGAATCACAGTGCTACGCAGAGGTCAGTGGTAGCTGCTTCCATTCTGAGCTCTTTTTGCCCTCCAATCCATCGTGCTGTTATGGAACTGAAAGCTCTGAATATTTGTGCATGTATTTATATATATGTATTTGTACATGCATGTATTTATATTTAGGTATATGTGAACATCTTCTTGATGTTTGCATATAGAGTACCTTTTTAACACCTCATAATAAGATAATCAATATAGTGCACAACATGCAATGCTTTCTTGGCAGCGTACTCACTTAATCCCATCATATCGTGTGAAAATGTAAGGTTTTAAATAACAAGCACAGTTTAAACCACAGTGACTGGTGCTTCTTTTACCACGTAACCACTCCTATCTTCTACATGAGGAGAAAACTTCAACATCAACAGCTTCATGGACGATTTACAGCAACAAATTGAAGCTCAGAGCTGTGCCGAACATCTGCAACAGATTGCTACTGTGCATTTGTGGGTTCTCCTGCAAATGCTCATTAAATGCATGCATGTGCTAAAAGTGAACATAAAGTGTTGTGTGCATGCATTGGGAGAATGATTTCAGCGATAATCTTACAGCGTGTATTTATGAATAAACACATTACAAAGAATTCCAAAGATTAAAGCCTCTACAATGAAATTCTAAGCAGATTTTCCCCTTTTTGCTGCAAATCACAAATAAGCACGTGTTCTTCTTACCTTCACGTAGTCCACCGTGGCATCCAGGCCTGCAGCGGGTTCCCTGGGGAACACAGACAAAGACAACGTCCTGTTAAGCGAACACATCTCACTTCTGGATCCAGAACTGCTGTGTGCTGAATCTCTGATTCCTCCCTGCAGCTCCTTCTGTAACAGAAGAACCGCTGAGGTGGTCGTGTTAGTCCAGGTGAGTCTCTGACAGGTGCTGATGTAGATGTCTTTAAGAGATTATAGTCGCTAGCAGAGCTGTGGTTCTGCTTTTAGAGGTCCAACTAGATGTCACAGAGTCCATTTTTTACAATATGTAAGACCAAAAAGAAAAAGAGTGGTGATTTTGCAATCCAAAGTTTCAATAAAAAGCCAAACTGCACACTGAACTGCTCCAATCTCAGTCTCTCCTTCTTTCTGCCTGTCTCTCTCTCATTTTTTCTTTCTCTCTGTCAGTGGTAAACATGTTCACTCACCGCCTGCCTGACTTGGCCTCCCTCCTTCCCTCTCTCTCTTTCTCCCTCTCTCTCTCCTCCCCCCTCCATATAGCTCACATCGCAGCCACACGCCTACTCCTCTGAGTCCACTGACAAATTCACAGAGAGGTAACAGCACAAACAAACGGCACCAGCAGATATTTTGTTTTCTCTCTTTATGCATTTCTAAAGGTGCGTTCCATCTGGAGGTCTGGTTTGGTTCGGTAAACCCTGACCTTGCTTGTATTTCCACAGCCACCTGTACCCTTACTTCACAGGTGTGTGAGTGTGTGATGTTAGAGGGCGTCAAAATGGACAGTGCAAATCAGTGATTTTGGTATCTTTCTCGATTTCTGAGAAATTGAGAAAGATACACAGTGGAAATGCACATTTTTGCCGTGACGGCCTCCTGCCAGAGGGCCTGCTTTCTTGTCACCTGATCTGTCTGGATGCATAGATCTCTGCAAGTTGCTGGTGGGCTGTATTCTGCCACACCTTGGTAGACCTGGCCAGTCTCCCAGGTATTAAAGATCCAGCAGTCAACCAGTGCTCTCTCTACGCTTGGCACAGCAGAGCTCTTCTTCTTTGCTAACTGCTGCTTGTCTTCTTGGCACTCTTTTTGGCTCTATGTATTCATAAAGTTTTCAATTCTGCTAGTTCCTTTTACACTTAATTTGTAAAGTTATGTGTTTTGAGCCATTCATTCATCCATTATTTGCAATGCTGGTCCCAACTGATGTTGGGTGGTAAGAGGGGGGACCCTGGGCTGGTCACTAGTCCATCATTCCCCAATAACCAGGCACTCGTCTAGTCCACATGTAGGCAGGTGCTTTGAAAATGGAGGTCATTCTGTCCGTACTGGTACAAAAAGAGACTGAAGTCACTTAAGACTCACCTTTTCAAAAAATCCTTTCAAGGTGAAGTTTTTAAAAAAATTTACAGTGTTTGTGTGTAGCCAGGAAAACAAAGATTTAAAGTAAAGTAAAGTCTGTGCCCAGTTTCTTCTCTGTTTGACGTCACAGTTGCTCTCCCACTATGAATGGACTGCAATGGTTGCTGCTGCTTCATACATCACTCCAAAAGGTACAAATCCTTTCACCGGCATTAGTGGTTTGGTATCAGACCTGGTTCAGGTTGACGGGACAACTTTGAAAGTGAAACAGTCATTACAGAGGAACAACAAGAGATATTCTGCACGTCAAGGACTCTGTTGCTGTCTCTGAGTGAGCTGTTTTGCCCACACAGTGGAGGACAGATTACTGTTGGCATGGTATACCCTTTCATAGCATTGTGATTTGGCATTTTTATGTGGATGAAGATGTTTACAAGAATGTAGGGTGTGTAGACAAGATTATCTTTAAAGACAGACTGAGATGGTTTAAAAAACACCTGCAGAGGTGTGGAGTAGGTCTTACATGTATGGACGATTTAGAGTCACAAGTTAATCTAACAATGTCACTTTTGGTCTGTGGGATGAAGCAGGAGCACCCAGAGAGAGTTCATGCATGCAAAAAAACATGCAGAGTCCAGAGAGAAAGGCCCTGTCTGAGCAGGATTTGAACCTGGAACCCTCCTGCTTTGAGAGCCCTCTTTTCTCTTAACTCAGTCATTTATTTGTTTTGTGAATGGAGGGCCATCATTGTGCTTCCTGCAGAGTAGCACTAGAGTATAAAAAATATGCTTTGTTTAAATGGCATCTTTTCCCTCAGATAGTCTTTTCTTTTTTTTTACTTTTGCTGGCAATCCTGATAAGGAGGAGGGGGTTTGCGCCAGGCTTAGGCTATCGTTGATAGCTTGGCCATTTAGTAAGGCCTTAGCAAGCTCTCACAGTCATCCAGGGCAGCTTCAGTCTGCAGCATGCGTAGGTAGTCAGGGATTAGTCTTTTAATTTTTGCCTCTGCACAAAATTTAACCGAACTGTACTGCACCAGCTGCTCAAGAAATGATTGCAAAGACAAGCAGGAATTTGCATGTATTTCTGCTTCTTCTCAACTTTCCTTAGCTGCTGTTTCCTTCTCTCTTCCACAACCAAAGGTGGGAATGCAAAGAAAACTTTTAGTTTGTGCTGTGTGATATTTTTCTCCTCAAGCAGGAGCCATTTTTGTCTAATTCTCTCCATCTTTGCCTGGAATATTGGCTCTCGAGTGTATTAAAGCAGCTCTCCATCCAGCAGGCTTACATTCAGGAGCTCAGTGAAGGAGGTAATTAGCTCAAATCCTCCTCAACATTAGTAAGGTTGGTAGTTAAAATCCTCTGTAAGCCAAGACTGGCGTTCCCACGGGAATAATAAGGCAGTTCTTTACTTACCAAACCAAATATGTTTAGCTCTAAGCCGTCTCAGTTTAATATGTCCAGAATAATGAGCAGGATTTGGTTATGTAACTGAACAGAAGCCTTCATTCATTACAATGTATAGTCTTTATTCATAGAGGGTGATGTCAGGCCTCTCAGTCAGGCTCAGCAGACTCTCTGCAGACTCAGTGGAGCTCAAGAGTACCTCTTTAAGGTGTTCAGTCTTTAATCCAATGCATCCTGAAGGCCCCACGCGGAGTATCAACACAAATCTACTCTGGCATAAAGCTTGTCTGCTTATTTTCAAGATGTCTTTTGCAGGTTTGCAGGAGAGCTGTACTTAAATATGTAGTGTTATCAATTTAAAGCTTCAATATTTTGGTTGATTATTTGATGAGATGTTTTTGAAGCTGTGAGGCAGGACCCAGTTGTGTTAAAATTTCATGCAGGAAGTGAATGAAAAAGGTATCTGTGGTCTAAGACGTAAGCTAAAATCAGACCTTCAGTTTACTGGCATGGTTTATGTCTCTTTGTTAGACTCTGTGGTTCACTGGACCTCTTACTGGCCTCAAACCTGAACCATAACAACCACCTGCCCCCTCCTGACCCCGGTCCTGTACCCTCTGGTCAGAGGTGGGAGCAAGGAGAATCACCACATACCAGACGACACCCACGTATAAACCTTCCAAGATCTGAATGTAAAACAGCAGAGGGAAATTCCACCTTCTTTATACTCGGAGAGGTCAAAGGTCAGGCCCGTAAACAGAGCCGCAGCCCTTGAGGTGATGGAGAATCTTACACCCAGGTCGTCAGGTGAAGGAAAGTTTAACATCCTGGTTCTTGAAACTGTAAATAAGAAGTGGGAGGAGTTTCAAGAAAATTTCAACCGTTCACACTGAATCCGGTGAGGTCATCACTGAGGCTAGATGACTTTTAATGTGAAGTTTATGTTCATAATGGATGTTTTTCTTAGACTTTTATTGTCCCAGATTCTGTCATTTTTTCTGAGCGCACTAAAATCTGGAAAAAAGAAACATCAGTGAGTCTGAGATGGTGAAACATTCCTCAAACTAACCACAGCTAACTTTGCCTTTTCTGTATGTTGCTGAAGCAGCATCAGAAACTAGATTTTTTCTGCATCCACGACCACAAACCTGACCTGCTACACAGACGAGAGACCCAGCAGCGAAGAGGGAAAGAGGAGAAGAGAGCGAGAGGAGAAAAAATAACAAGAGGAGGAAGGAGAGAGCGCTTGCCGCAGTCTTTTTCTGGCTACTGTTGTTCTTTGCACTTCACCGCATGATAGTCAGCATGACCACAGCTGGATTCACTGAGGGATACTCCATAATTGTGTGAGTAAGAGAGAGAGAGAGAGAGAGAATGACAGACAGTGAGTCTGAGGAGCATGCAGGGTGAGCAGGCTGCCTACAGAGGTCAGTGTGATTTCACCAGAAAGATTTTAGACTGTGTGGAAAGTTTCTCGCTGCTGTTATCAGCTGGGTTTGTGATCAGTGATAGAATTATCTTCACAGTACAATGTTTGGCTTTAACTTAAAGTTACTGTACAATACTTGAGCATATTATAAGGCCACAAAGCTGCTCAGAGATAGAAAAACACATATTTCTCCATTTGCTGTCCTTATCTGATGTAGATCCCCACTTTGTAGGGTCTCATCTTTACCCCATATAAATGTTAGTCTCACTACATAAATAAGGGACTCATGTATCGGATGCCCAAAATACAAAAAAGACAAAACACATAGTCTAAAAAGTCTCAAATTCTCACTACTTTTACTTTTACTTTCATTACTGAAAGCTCCAGTGAAGAATTTGTAGGTTTAGGTTGATTTTAGTGCCCCCCTGTGGACAAAGAAGTACCCTTCCTCTTGTTTCTGATCACATGCTGATCGATCAACTGATCAATAAATAACATCCAAGTGATCCGGCTGATATGTAATAACCTGATGCTCGAGATAAGGGGTGTAGCTATGGGTTTTGGGCCCTCAGAAAGTTATTTACACAGGGTCCCCCTCCAGCAATATCTATGTATTTTAATGTATGTTTAAACTATAATTTCCCTGTATCAAAGAGCAATATTTGTACTTTGTTTAAACTAAATTTACTTGCATTTGAGACAGCACTCCTTCTAGGGATGCTTTTCTCATGTTTTGTCAGTTTTCTGTATGATTTATGCCATTACCTTCAATCCATCCTTGCTGTTGGGTGCACTTTTGGGACCTCATGAGTGAACAGAAAGCATAAATGCAGCACAGGTCCTCTACAATCTCAATATAAACAGGCCCAACTCTTCTTGTTTTCTCACGCCCAATGGCTGACTTAGAAAATTGAAGTCAGTTTGGAAATGGCCTGCCTTCTTTATCTTTGGGTGCCATTTTTGGTCAGTCTGTCTTTATAGGCCAGTCTGCGAACAACTGTCTAGCTCTATTTATGGGTGAGCTTCTCTAGCCATAATCCTGGGTCGACTGCAAGAAATTAATCTCCACTCCCCTCACTCTCTTCACCTTTGTCTCCTCTTCACAACCCTAAGACAAACCCCCTTTTTCCCTGCCTTCTTCTCTTCTAATATCCCTATTTCTTACTCGCTGTCCCTGCTTGTCTCCTCCATCATCCTCTTCTTGCTACTAATCCCTACTATCCTCCCCTTATCATCCTCATTTCTGTCCCTGTTTCCTCTTCTCCATCATCCTCATTTATGTCCCTGTTTTCCTCTCCCCATCATCCTCATTTATGTCCCTGTTTTCTTCTCCTCCATCATCCTCATTTCTGTCCCTGTTTTCTTCCCTTCCATCATCCTCTTCACTGTCCCTGCTTTCTTCTCCTCCATCATCCTAATTTCTGTCCATGCTTTCTTCTCCTCCATCATCCTAATTTCTGTCCATGCTTTCCTCTTCTCCATCATCCTCATCTTCTTCTTTATCCCTGCTTTTTTCTCCTACATCATCCTCATCTTGCTCTTTATTCCTACTTTCATCTCCTCCATCATCCTAATTTCTGTCCATGCTTTCTTCTCCTCCATCATCCTCATCTTTGTCTTTATCCCTGCTTTCTTCGCCACCCTCCTTATTTCTGCCTCTGCATTTTCTGGCCCGTTGATTGAACAATCAAAAATATAAACGCAAGTCCTCAGCCATACTTTTTAGTCTGTCTGGGATTAAAATCAACTGAAATATATGTCAATCTCAGGGAACAGTATGGTGCTTTTTTCACATGAATTCTAGAAGGATTTGGTTTTTTTAAAGTACAAGTAGGGGGCTTCAAAGAAATTGTTAGGAACTACTGATCATCAATAGTTCATCATTCTTAGTCAGTTTCATTCATGTCAAAAAAAAAAAAACTCACCGGAATTTTAATTACAATCAATATCAGAGAATAAATTTGACATTTGAGTGTGATAATACAAGTCATGACTTTTACTTGATTACTGTTGGAATAGCTGACTTAACTGACACTAAAGTCATTTTTGGTGGAATATATGTGCTTTATTAGGGCTTGGCTTCATCTGCTACTAAAAATCATTTCTTTAAAGTTACTGGTGCTTTCTTGGCTTGAGTTGATGTGGACTAAAGGAGTAAATCAATAATAAAGATAAATGATGAGCTCACACAGCTTATTCTTATCGATAAGAGAAATAGAAGCATGTGCTGACGGTCTGTTGCTGTCTGTCTTCTCCTCCCCCCTCCTCTCAATCTCTCCTGGTGGTCTTCTGAAGTCATCAGAAGATAAACTGACCAATGAGGAGCCAGTGAACCATAAGGTCAGGGGTCAGAGGTCAGCTGACAGAGCTCTGGAAAGTCAAGATCGAACGGCTCATGGTTGCATTCCTCTGAGACGCACACGCCTTCATCTTTTTATAGAAAAGTCCAGTGTGAATCGTCTGGAGCTTCAAAACAACCACGAGAGGAGCAGAGAGGGAGGACTGGAATTTTTTAACGCTACTGTTTATTTGAACATTTCTACTGAGTATACAGCTGTGGGTAAACAAAGAGACCACTTTAAATGTCCTTAAATCGTCTCTGCATGCATGGAAACCTTACTATGCAAGTGTTTGTTGATTTAAAACACAAGTACACCTTATTCTAATGGATGAATAAGAGCAGAAACACTCCTGACTGTGTTCTTATCTTGCAGGTATTTCAAAAGTAAGAGGCAGAACAAAATGCCTACTTATCTGTAACGCCTTCATAATAAAGACATCAAATACAGGACTAAGAGTTTAATTCTTCAGCCACCTGCACAGGTTGAATTTGACCCGGACAAATTGTCCCCCTGTATGTCAGCTGTGTATGAAATGTATCCTCTACAGAGGCAGAAAGATGGAGTGAGCAGACAAAGAGCTCACAGAATCTGTGATCTGTCCTGCCACACCCTGACCTACAAAGGTAACCAAACTGCTGGGGGCTACACAAAGCTGGCTGCATCAGATACAGTCTGTTGTAACTCTACACTCGACACAGAAAGATGGGAAGACATGATGAGGGATGAAGAGTGTGTGTTTGTGTGTGTGCTCCCTCTGAAGTTGAGATAATTCTTACACACCCTAAGGGTTTCTTTACAGACTCGCTTCACTACATCCAACTCTGATCTCTGTCTGAGCCCTCGCTCTGAGGACTAACAGTTTGAATAAGTTAAGTGTTTTCTCAGGGAGTCAGAAGTGCCAAAATATTCTGACTCTAACAGATGATTTTTGGCTGCCTGAAGGCTTAAAAATGGATCAGAAAAGCTTGTAGCTTCCTCCTTTTAAAAAAGATGACAGCCTGGATTTACAGCGGCTGAAATGAGTTTCAATTAAGACACAACAAACACGACCACAAGTATGCTGAAGCATATCTGAACATCCATTGTTCCAGTGTAATATTTTTAACCCACTGGATCCGTCTCTAAGACGTCTCACTTAATACCTTCTATCTTTTGTTTTTGCATTTATTGTATTTAACTTTGCAACTATGCAGTTTTTCTCTTGTCTTCTACATTTACATTTTAGAAAAGCATGCTTGAGATGTCCCATATGAGGCTCACTGACCTTGACCTTTGCTCTCCAAAATATAATCGATGAAGCTTAACCCTTAGAGGTCCACGGGCTATTTTGCCATTTTATTTGTTTTCTTTTGACAAAAGAAGACACTCAGAAAATGCAAACCATGTTCAAGTTCTGTATAATCTTTTTCAGCATTCCCTCAACTTTACAAAATGAAAACTCTATATTTTTAAGTTTAATTTGATGTGTTAGATATAGAGAAAAACACAACACCCCACAAAAATGGACTATAAAAACTTATTTAAACAGCATAGTGTCATTTTGAAAAAGAAATGACACTATGCTGAAATTATGAAAAATACCAGTTCCAGTCCTGTACAGCAGGGATTCTTAACCCTTTCAGCCTGCGACCCCAAAAATAAAGGTGCAAGAGACTGGGGCCACCCACTGTACCTGAAGGTGGTTGAATACAGCCATGCACATTCTAGAACAGTCATGTGCTTTAACCTGAAAAATAACCACTCTTAACAAAGAAGCAAGTATCATTTTTATTAATTTGTGTGGTGGATAGCCTTCTTAAAAAATGGGTTCAAATCCCTTTTGTCAAAAACAGAAATAAAATGGGTTAAATAAAGGCTAGAATAGGTGAATAATGGCGAAAAATTGGTGGAAAAGGTGGTGAAATTGGATTTTCAAGGTAGCAGAAATTGGTTAGAAGTGGCAAAACTGTCATAAAATTGGCAAAAAAATAAGCAAAACGTGGCAAAAATTGGTTAGAGTGGCAAAAACGGCCATAGATAGTGGTAATGGGAATTAAAAAGTGGATGAGTTGACTTTAAATTGGCAAAAATGGGTGGAAAATTTGGTGAAATGGGATAAAAAAAGATATAAACTGGCAAACAGGGTTAACTAAGACAGAAAAGTGGGCAAAAATTTGCAGAAATTGGATAAACTGGTAAAAATGAACATATCAAATAGTGAAATACAGTTGAAATGGGCAGTAAATGTGGAAAACAGTGGTTAATAGAGGTAATAATGGGTCAACAGCGGTAACAATAGGTGCAACGTGGTTGGAAGTGGCAAAAACAGGCAGAAAAAAGTGTTGGAAAGGGTTTGAAATGGGAAAAAATGTGTTTTAAGTGGCAAAAATGTATTAAAATTTAGCAAAATTGGTGGGGAAAAAGAGATGAAAATGGGTTAAAATTTAGCAAAATTGGTGTTAAGTGGCAACAGTGTAATTTTAAAAATGTTCTCTCAGTGTCTTGTGACCCTCATGGGGGTCCCGACCTCAAGGTTGAGAACCACTCCTGTACTGCATAGTTCACTGCCCCCTATGTGTAACATTCATTTTTATATCAAATTAAAATGATCATTTTTCCTGTTTTACTTTGCCTATTCACATCCAACAAAAACTGAAAGAAAGCTTAAAGATCATGTTTTCCACAGAAAGTGATTGCAATGCAAAAGTAGCGCATGATGAAATCACAGAGAAACATTCCTCTGGTATTGCCATTGCAGAGCATGACATATTCTTGCACCTGCAAACAATTGCAAACACCAAAAACACAAATTATGGGCCTTGTTGACAAACATCAGCCATCAGTAAATGATGCTGCATGAACAGATATCAGTGGCCCATGTTTATCTGCTGTATGCGGTTGATTTAATGCACTTCATCTACTTACTGAGTCAATCATGATTTTACAGGGCAGAAAAGGTCACCTGTTAGACTAACTGATCTGTATATGTGTTCAAACATGAGAGAAAATGCATGCATAGAGGGAGTCTTATACCATTGGCGCTTACAGGCTTACATCACCTGACAAACACAAAAAGTGACGTATTAATCTGAAGTTTTAGTCATGTTGGACTCTTATGAGATTTTTTTGTCTGTTACGATGGTCGCTCTATCATATTAGGAGATCACAGAGCCAGAGATTCATGACTTAACCGACGGACATTTCAGACTACACTGTGCTACTTGACCAGTCCTCGTTAGAAAGAAGAGGGGCCGGGCAAGACTAGACCCAGGAAGATGACTATAAACAAACATACTGCACTAACTGTACCCTATTTGCTTGTCCATCCAGTTACTTGCCAGGTTGCTGAAGAGTGTCTGCTGTTTCTCTCCAACACCACAATAAAAAGGCAGGGATGTTGTTGTTAAAGTGCTAATTAGCTAACAGCTAGGTCACATGAACAGTGGTATCAGGATCACTGTCAGCTATCAGTCAGTGTTCTGGTGCAGTAATGTTACTTAACAATAATCCTATTCTGATCAAGTTAACCCAGTATTTACTGTCGGGATCAGGAGAACTCTGTCTTTGGGTTACTAGCCTCCATGCTGAACACTTAATCTGCCTCAATCTGCAGAATCCTTATCTGTGTAAAATCAGCATTCACCCTTTAGATGTGAAAACAGAACAGTCTTTGTGTTTGTTCTAAGACAACTGAAATCTGAAAAATATGAACCCATAATCACTTATTCCTATAACCATGAGCTCCACTATAACAAGCCTCTTCCTCTTGACTCTGGTTTGCATGTTGATATTTTTGTGTCTGTTTACCTGTAACCATGAAAGTCATCAATGATATTCTGGACCAGCGGGGACTTCAGGGGTTTAGTTACGTGTCCAGGAGCCAGTATCGGCTGCATGTGATTGGCTCTGGGGTCCCAGGTGTAGTTGCCATGGTTGATGTTAGCCCCTCCTCTTTTACGTCGTGGCAGAGTTCCGTGAATGGAGATTGGCTGATAGGAAGAGACGGGAAGCTCTGATAGGCTGCCGCTGCTGCCAGGAGGAAGGCTGAAGGAGGAGAGAAAAGTTTCACAGGTTTTTCCATTGTTATTTGGTGCCACTTCCTTCACCATTCCTTCACTTTTACGTTGGGATTTTAAGTTTCATAAAACATTTTTAATTTTTGTTTAAGCATGCTATAAAACAAAACATTTCTGCCTTTTCATATGGATAATAAAAATACCCTTTCAGGTGTGAGTTTTGATTTTTGCATCACTTAAACATGTCGTATGAGCTTGTTCCCACACTTTATTGAACATTTTTCATTTTTCTTCTCGTAACCTTAACATAAAGATGCTATTTTAAGTCTGCACATCCTCATATGGTGAGTATTAGCCGTCTTGTGTATTGTCTTATACACATTTTCCTCGTGTTCAGGCAGACTCTTATGATATTCCCAGAAGTTCTGGGGATTTCCTCACAGGTTTTGGTTTGTGGTTTTGTCCAAACAATTGTAGAAGTAGCAGCTAAGAACAGAGAAGTAGATGATTATTTTTAACTCTTTTCCTTGGAAACTGACATTTCTTTTGTTAGTCTGAACATTTTTGGTTTCACAGCTAAGTTGAATCCTTAATGCCCAAATTATCCTGCAGGAAAGACTGAAACTCACCCTGGTCTGGAGCTGAGGAGGTCCATGGAGGAGGCGAGGGAGGCCTGGAACCTCCTGGAGGAGCAGGTGCTGCTGCTGGAGACACCGAGGGGGGAGGAGGGGACTGCAGGGTGAGCAGAGCCCCCTCCCAGGGTGTGGTGGTGAGCGTGCAGGGACCTGGGCAGGCTGGCAAAACGCCCCTCAGCCATCATCCTCAACTCTGAGGAGAAAGCACACAAAAATATGAGACTTTATGGAATATACCCTAAAATCAGAACCACACAACCTTTTTTTATGCATTATTCTTGTCAAGTACAGTTTAAAAAATTTAAATAGATGTGGTAGTAATATAAATTATACATATTACAATATGAGAACTGAATCAAGCTTGGGATATCCAGCTTAACACTGCAACATCTGTGCAAGCAGTAGAGAGATAAATGGGTGTTTTCCACTTGTATATTGAATAAAAGTGATATAGATGCTAAACCTGCCAAAATGGCATTCAAACTATAGTTATATTAAGTCTTATTTTCAAACTCTACTAATAAGTGGCATACAACACCACTATCAATATCACAACTATTAAATCAAATTAATTTTATAAATAAAACACATTCATAAAAATGCATGAGTCAGACAATAATCCACCTAATGGCTGAAGATAGGAGAGGGAAATCCAGTTAAGGCGATAAACTCATAAAGAAATGTGGAACATCCTGGGGTGGTTTATATCATCTGTAACACAGTTATGTAACCATGGTAACCAGAGCCAGAGGTGAGGTGTAAGGTAAAGAAATGTGACCTGAAACACACAAACATGCACTGACGTCCTGCAGCCACTGAGATGAAATATTGTGATACACGATACACAAAGAGAGTGAGCACAACAGCTGCACCCATTGACCCCAACGCTGCTAACACTCATATAACCACACACACTCTTAACATCATCTTACATATCAATACACACCACACAGGCTGCAGGGACATTAAGGTGTTCTTTATATTCATTACATCTGCTTCACAGCTTAGCACTGGGACTCTAACAATGACATCTAAAGAGTTAATTTAACTATTTCCTTTTTTAAATTTAGATTAATGTTGGAAGCTTTTAACTGGTTACTAACTGGCTTCATTTAATGATGATGTCTGCTTATGAAACACAAACCAAGTCATCCAAGGTTAACCAATCCCAACTAATTCTGTAGGCCTACGTCTATTTTCATGCCTTCCTTTTGAAATTTGAAATATAAAATTTCTAAGGGGGTAAGAAGGTAATTTATTTTCTACCTTTAAGTAGTTAAAAGCCAGAATTACACATTGTTCACAATCAAAATTCCAAAACAGTTGGGGCGCTCCGTAAAAGGTAAATAAAAAAACAGAATGCTATTATTCGCAAATCTCATAAACCCATATTTTATTCACAATAGAACATAAACAATGTACCAGATGTTGAAACTGAGACATTTCACCTTTTCATAAGAAATAATTACCTTGTTTTCAAAAAAGTAGGGATGGGGGAACAAATGGCTGGAAAAATAAGTGATACCAATGCTGGTAGGTTAATAGGTTAACAGGTCAGTAACATGACTGGTATGAAAGCAGTGTTTTAGAGATGAAGAGTCTTTCAAAAGTGAGATGGGCAGAGGTTCACAGATCTGAGAAAAACCGGGTCTATAAATTGTGGAACAATTATAAAAATGTTCCTCAATGTAAAATTGCCAAGATTTTGAGTACCCCTCCATGTACAGTCCATAATATCGTCAAAAGATTCTGAGAATCTGGAGAAATCCCTGTGCACAAGGGACAGGCTGAAGGTCAGTATTGGATTCCTGTGATCTTGGGGCCCTTGGGCTCTGTAACACTTCCAGAAATCCCTGTCTGTCATTGTCTGAGGTTGCATCAGCACCCGTGGTGTGGGCAGCTAACACATCTAGAAAGGAACTATCAATGCTGAAAAGCCGATAGAGGTTTTATAGCTATATGTACTCCCCTCCAGACGTCGTCTTTTCCAGGGAAGGCCTTGCATATTTCAGCAAGACAATGCCAATCCACATACTCCATCCCTCACAACAGCATGGCTTCACAGAAGAAGAGTCGGGGTGCTGAACTAGCCTGCCTGCAGCTCAGACTTTTCACCAGTGGAAAACATTTGGCACACCATAAAACGAAAATAGCAGCTAGGAGCAGCTATCCTACATCAAACAAGAATGGGACAACATTCCTCTCCTAAAACTCCAGCAACTGGTCTCCTCACTTCCCAGACATTTACAGACTGTTAGAAGAAGAGAGGATGCTACAATGGTAAACATGGCCTGTCCCTACTTTTTTCAGATGCGCTGCCATCAAACTCAAAATGAGCTAATATTTTTTTATGAAATAGTGAAATGTTGCAGTTTCAATATCTGATATGTTGTTTGTTCTATTGTGAAAACAAAATGGGTTTATGAGATTTGCGAATCACTGCTTTCTGTTTTTGGATTTTAGACACTGTCCCAGCTTTTTTGGAACTAGAAGTGCATCACTTTAAAACATGATATGAAAAAGGTGGCAGAGTTCTGGAACAAGTCTAAATCTTTGCTCCTCTGCCCCATTATCAATACTCTGAAATCAGCTCTTTCTCTTTTTTCACGCAGGCCCAGTTTTCCTGTCATTAGGTTTAGCCACTGATCCCAGTTTGCTTTGTTGTCTTAGCATTGTGTTTCTGGAATTTCCTGGCAATATTTAAAAAAAAAATACAGTCTCTCTGTACCTTTACATGAACCCTCTTCATATATCTATCACAGTGCAGGCAATTTTAACAAGCACACTTTTTAAAGGGGGAAACTGCATCTCAAAAAGGATGTTTTTGGATAAAAATAGGGATAAAAATGTATAAAAAATCGAAATACACTCATGTGTGTTTTTCTTTGTTGATGATCTAGCTCTTTCCCCACGAGACCAACAGACATAGATAAAAACACTCAGTAGGAACCTGACTGACAGATAGGTTTGTAGTGAAGGAAAACAGCACACAGTGTCTTGATAAATTCCCCTGCTGTGTGACGATGAGTGGACTGCTGTGAATCACTCAGCAGGCTGCAGTTTGTCACACTGTACAAACTAAAATGAATCTTCAGCTGACAGACACGTTGGCAGACTGGGCAGTACGAGATTCCACAAACTGGTACCATTTCTAATCTCATCTCCCCTGAAAATTGAGCGTAACAACCATGCTGGTGTTTGTTATTGTGTCTGTGTTTGTGCAGCCTGATTATGATCAGAGAAAGTGCAGAGGAAACCGTGGGGGCCGGCGCTGAAGTGGCTGTGCTAAATGTAGTTAGTCCTGCCAAGGAGAGAGCACAAGGACTCATTCAGCAAGATTCTCCCAAGCGTTTTTTCTTAGATTTATCCCTCACATTCAGGCGCTCCTATAACGCTTGTAGGGCCTTTAATGTGTTTTTGCTCTTATTCTGGCTGTGATCATGCTGAGATAAGGCTATCTGACAAATCTGTTCATTTATAATGAATTTTGGAATTTCAGGATCCACGCTGTGTTGACAACATTTTCTGCTGTGTAGACAAAAAACTGACAGTCTTCCCCCTAGAGCCCTTTGTGGCCCCCATCATTAAAACCATCTATTTTCATTCTACTGCCATTGCAATACAGAAATATGAAATCCTGTTAATTCCACTGTAACCCTGTCAGTAAGAAGCAAAAAAAATGCACACACAAAAAATCACTACAGATGTTGACATTTTTCCATGTTTGCAAGAATGCATTGTGTATTAAGAAATGAGTGTGTGTGTGTACAGGTGAGTGTGTAGGTGTAAACAAAACAGGCACTGAAATGTGTTGAAAAATGCATCGATAAAAAGGTATATGATTTCAGACTTCAAAAAGTTTATAAAATAATTGGAATGTAATATTCTTGTATCATAGTTTTATTATTTATGAAGGCTTTTTATTTACAGTATCTCTTTAAGGGCTGCAGGGGGGGACAGTGTGAGTTTTTTTTGTATTTTTTGTAATTTCACAAAAAATAACAATCAGTCAACAATCATATCAAAATCAGTGCTGGTGCTAATCATCGCAAATCCCAGCCTTATAATCCCTGCACACAAAAATCCTTTTTTTTTTTTTTAATTTTTAAATTTATGCAGTTACCTAAAAGGGTATTAAAGGGAAAAGTGTGTCTGTTTTTAAAGGGGGCCTGAGGGTTAAAAGCAGCCCCAAGAGACTCATAATATGCAGAACTGTTTACTAATGCTGGTTAGGAACTAGCACTACTGCCTGGTGGTTATATGTCTCTATGAAAAATATGATAGCTGGACAATGGTGGGTCAAGAGGAAGGACTGGGTGGTTTTGGTGTCTGTGTGATTAGTGTAGGTTCATATTTTGTGATTAACTTTAAATTACAGAGGTAGTTAAATGTATAAGACAGCCAAATTGATGCGTAAAATTATGAACTTTGGCCTCTGAAATCTGATCTGTCCACCTTAAATCCAAGTGCAGGCTTATGCAAAATAAAAAAAAAAACTTATTTTTATTATTGAAATTGCTCATATTTGACCTTGGTCTTTGACTTTGTACACCAAAATGTACAACTGCATTAGTCCACATATAAAGGTCAAAAGTTTAAGAAAAGCTCTCAAAGTGTTCTCGAGAAATAGTGTTCACAAGAATGGCTCAGATGGACACATGGAAAAAAATGTCTGTTGTCATGCACTCACACAGCTCATCACAAAAAATAAGGAAAACTTTACGGTGTTTTGTGCATGTGTAAAAGCATGATTTTGGCAATGTGAAAAATGCTGTGTAAATTTGGGCTGCTCTGGCTTGTCCAGTTACATTTTGCCAACTGTATGCCTCATAATTCAAGTGCAGACCAAGGCGCAGCGCTCAAAGAGGTTGGATTATAAGTCTAGTCCAGGGGGTAATGTGAAATAAACTGCCCTCCAGGGTGCCCACAAGTGGACAATACACGACAGCATGCTCTCCAACATACACTTCCAGTGGACAAAACATGATGAAGTTTTCTCTTCGTCAACATGAATGTATGAGATCTTTTTGGGTACTGGGGCCACATTACTGTTTTTTGCCCCTGCCATTCAAACATCCTGAATCCACCCCTGGATGAAGTTGCTTGAGTATGAATGGGTGTATTTTGGGAGTGACATGAATCAAACCAGGCTAAACAACAGCTCTGATTCCCTGTAAGATCTGGGGACAGAAACCAGCCAACATCTGTATAAGGAACAAAAGTGCAACTTCATTGATTATTGAAATCTCCAGACACTAATGAGATTGGACAAGAGCGGTATTAAAGCAATGCATGTCAGCTTTACATCAAGTAAAGGTAGGTTTAACAATCTATTTTCTCTCCTGAAATCCTCAGCTGTTCAGAAACCAATGTATAATAGACATATGTAATATGACAGTACATTGACTCTAAAGTTTTCAACTTTCAACTCCTTGTTGCCTGACAGTTTGTCGATGTGTGCACATCTGCACGTTTCTTTATGTACTGAATCAAACATGCCCAGAGAGCTTGCAGAGAAACAGAAACAAAACACACCTTCCTCTCTTATCAGGAAATGCACTGATACTGACAGTGGAGCTGTGCAATCTGCATATGTGCATTAAAGTCTTTAGACCAGGTTTTTGGTGGTCCAAGGCAGTGGTTCTTAACTGATCTAGTGCCCACCACAGCAAACTGTGATGCAGACTTCTTAAATGTCAATCATAACCAGCTGTTTTAATGAAAAATGGGGCACCAAAGACACTACAAATCAAAGAAACTGAAACAAATCCTTCAAGATGAAGGCAAAAAAGAGACTTTTAGCCACATATTTTTTTCAGGCATACATTTGTAACCCCCTGAAAATGGCTTTGCAACCCAAACACCAACTGAGACCCAAGGGTGGCAGCTTTCTGCCTGACCACTCCTAAGTCTGAGACCAGCATACCCATGGATGCTAACAGGAGAATTAAGTTTTCTATTTAACCAACCCTGAGCGTGGGATGTAAAAATGACAGCTGCATCAGGTGGAAAATAGTAAATCTGCAAGCCAAATTGTTTTGCACCAGGCTTGTGTCAGAGCCCTAAGCGGGTAGTGATGACGACTTGAAAACAAATTTGCTGCTGTACCCTTAAGAGGTCAAGACTGGTATTTGATGATATCAATTAAATAATATTATTCCATAAAGAGCCCATTGTATGGCTCAGTTTCCCAAGATTAGATTTCCACCCTGTCAGGAGGGTTATTTTTGAAATGAATGCACAAAGTGTCTGTTCTGTTTCCTTCTTAAATGATTATTTTTGCTGATCCTGGGAAAATCTGTAGCCAAATCAACCAAAGCTATCACTCTAAGCAAACATCTACAGCCTTTATTTTAGTTACACTGCTATTTTTTGTTAGTAAAAGAAAGGAGAAACATGCTATATTTACAAATAGATTACCAAGGTTGAGATTTGGCTCATTTAGAGGAGGAAACTATGAATGGAAAAGAAATGTCCCTAAATCCAGCTTTATTGTGGCGGCAGCAGCTTAAGATGATGAATGTCAATAAAATGCAACCACAGCTTTAGAGACGACCAGCTGGTCACTTCAGGACTATTCAGCATGACAATTAAAGTTTATACACACACTTACACTCACTCACACACAAACACAGACAGTGTAAAGCCCTGCTAAGGCATGCCAGGTCAGAGAGTGGATTCCTCGGTGGGGCAGAGCGACTACAGGAGCAGAAGCCATTATAAGAGCCTCAGGGCCGGTCAGCTGTGTGTGTGTGTGTGTGGCCCTGACCATCTGCCAGACACCCACAAATACACACCAATACACACACACCCTGCAGAGGAGAAAGGACGGACTCTCACTGAGGGGAAACAGCACTTACACATGAATAGTCCACACATGAACCTTTTAAAAAAGTGAATTATTCAACATGAGGGTCAGGCAAAGTGAGAAAAATCTCACTCCTTCTTCCTCCCTCTATCGTCATCACTATTTCTGCCCTTATTTAAACCCCCCTCTCTCTTTCTGCCTCCCTCCTGCTCATCCATCTTTCTCTTTCTTTTACCACCGTATGTCCCTTTCCTCCTCCCTCAGACGTCCCCTCCCTCCCTCCTGTCCATCATGATGTCAGCTCTTCTTTTGCTCCTCCACATCGTCATCTTCTCTCTGTCTTTTGTCCCCCAACCTCTCGTAATAATAGACTTTATTCTCGTCTTTCTCTCTGCCGGTCTCATCCTCCTCTCCGTACAGCTGTTCAGCCGCCAGCTACATCTCTCCACATCACATAAAACACACCGGTGACACACACATGGAGTAAGTAGGAGCAGCGGTGAGTCTGTCTGCCACTTAAGCTCACATAACAACACCATTTCATGAAGAATTTAAAGGAAATCTAAACCTAAACATGAATCAACTATTTCAAATCAGGACGCATTTGTTTTATTTAATGTTATGGTTAGTTTGAACAATGGGTTAAGAGGTAAAGCGTCTGAATCCTATTATTTAATATTGGTATGTTTATGTGGGCATTTGAATTCTGCAGATAAAAATGAGACCAATGAGTGCCCTTGTTGGGCTTTCTTTGCATGTAAAGTTAGATATTAGTTATCATTAAACGTACCTTAACTCTAGACTGTGTACTGCATAAACTCAGAGGTAAAGAAGCATATCCAACCATTATTATTGATAGCAGAGAGATATTGCTGATTTGGATTCTTTCATTTTTGGATCTGTATGCTCTTTAAGCATGTCAAAGCACCTTAAGAACCCCCATTTTAAATGTGGTATAAATAAATAAAGGTATTACAATTAAAAATGCAAATACTGAAATAAGAATCCATAATGCAGATACATGAACACATGAAAGCATTTTTCTGCATGTAGTTTTTAACGTCATGTGAGCAGCAATCCCCATCCAAAGAGATTTTCAAAATAAAGTTGTCAAATGGTCAATAATAAGTAACAAACATTTCTAGACATCTTTTTTTTTGTCATTTTCTGACAAAATGGCACATTTCATGATTTTTGGACTTGGAATAATGCAAGTAATGAATATCTGAAATAGTTATCTTTTATCTCTGTTGACTGAATTTGTGTTTTTTTTTCTCTCTTTCTTTTTTTTTTTTTACCCAGGATAAAGCTTTGAAGTTCATTTATAAAGAAGTTGATGCTGTTGAAAATCACTGTCTGTTAAGTTACGGAAAAGATCTGTGAATAACTTTGAATAAAAGCAGGCCAAATTGTTACTTTTCTTCACATGGATCCTAACACCTAAAATTCCAGCTTTATTTCCCTAACAGGCAGCAATCACAAAGATGCACTGACATTAGTTTGGTGTCAGAAAGAGAGGAACTCAGGTTTGCATCAATAGGAAAGGAGAAAAAGATTAAAAAGTAATATTTCATGAGCCTTAAGGTAATAACAAAACAAGGTTTTAGGCTAATTAAATGCAAATTAGGCTACTTACAGACAGCTCTTGAAAAGTGCCAAGACAGGAAAATGTAGGCAGTAATTTTTCAGGGTCAAATATATTTCACTCAGAGTAGTAAAATGTACTCTATTTTGATTGTATTTGTTACCAGGCCCTGCCAGAGTTAGAGTAAAAATACAGATGACATTCTGCTGGTGTAAAACTTTAACCACATCCACTTCAGTTTAAATTCAGCTGCTATCACTCATGGACGGTCACAGCTGCAGCTAATCCTTGGTAATCAAGTTCTACACACCTGGAGATGAACTTTCAGACACCTGTGGATTACAGCGTCCAGTCAGGTAACCTGGATCCCCTTCAACCTTCAAATCTTTCAGTGAGTTTGTTGAGCTGTAGGATGCTCAAACACCCACCATCTACACCATCTGAGTGAAGCATCTGATGGCAGAGCAGCAACACTTGTAGCTGCCACTAAAGCAAGGGTAGCAGTTCAAGATAGATAACCGTAAATGTGAAAAAGCTGCACAGGCTGAGAGAGGAACGGTAGTCAGGATGATCCAACAGGTGCACATGTGCCCTGATTGGTTGAACCATGGGAGATCAGCTTTGCAGGTGTAGAGCATAATTTCTCTTTTACAAAAAAATGTATTAAAGATGACATATCGCACCTTCTACAATTTGAAAATACTGGGAGTGAATCTGAATTTCAAATAATTGCCAACCGTACTCAGAATGTTTCTTTTTTTATCGCAATTTAAACAGCTTTGATGCATCTCTTTGCAGAGATCACTTCCTGTCCCCATCTGCAGTTCTTCACTGTGACCTGACGTCATCTGCAAATACCCCTCCTCACACTCTGACCCCTGCTTTCAACACTATCTAAAGACAGCAAAGCTTGAAGACAGCATCCAGAGTGGGACCATAGGACACCTAAAACCTCATATACTTATCATTTTAGAAAAAGAGGTTGTATTTGACATCTTAGAGATGAGAATCAGTTTATTATTTATTCAGGCTCCAAAGGACAAAAATTCTAGGGTTTCAGGTTTCAGGTTTCAAGAGAAATTCTTCAAAAGAACACAGTAATGAAGCAAACAGAGGGAACAGACTCCAAATTTTGCAACTTCAGCATCCTCTCAGACACTTTCTGGTGAATCAAAGGTGCTTTCCTTGAGCGTGGTACCACAAACTAAATTTCGAGGCTTTCTGCAGTCCCACTGCTGAGATCCTTGGTTTGGGAACACTAGCACACACACAGAAAGTCTTGGGTGGGAAACAAGTGCAGATTAACAGGAAGAGGAAATGGAAGTATAAACATTTAGACAGCAGGCAGCTTATTATAAAGGATTACTGCAAATAAAACAAACAGCTCTTTCTCTCTCTCTGCTACTTTTCAATCCCTCTCCTTCCTTTTCTAATTATATCCCACTGAGTTTAAGGACATAATCTGTGGAACGTAATGTCTCTAAATGTTTTCATGGTGAGCTCAGTCAGTCAGAAATCCTTCTTTCACTCACTTTAAAATAAGTTTTTTAGGGACGGCTGATCAAAATTTTGGTTCAACAGGTCCTATTTGACTGATTATTTCAGCAGCATAGTTTACTCTGCATGTGTGGTGATCCAAATATGAATAAAGGAAATCTCCAAAGTCCTCTGGTTTACACAAAAACATGCTCTAAATGGGGGAAACAACATCCACATGCCTGGGAATGAGGGGTTTCCTCCAGCGGGGTTTAAAGTGTCTTCCTGCTCTGGCACGCTCACATTTACACACTCACACCAGTGCATTAGCAAAACCACCCCTGGCCAGAAGTGAACAATGGGAACAACTGTCACATGACCACTGTTTAGAGCCGGTCTTTGTTAGAGCGAGAGAGCGAGAGAGAGTGAGGGAGAGAGAGGGGTGTCCTGCTGCGCTCTTTAGTGCGTGGGCTCTCCTCTGAGTGTGTGCGACGTATTAATAAGGCTGTTATTAAATCCCACTGCACAAGTTTCCCTTTAACACTTCTGCATAGTTGTCCCCCCTCAAACATCACCTACACACTCATACAAAGCATGACTGCTCATTCATAACAGCTGCAGATTAGAGTCTGATTGGTGTGAAATTGTGTTTTCTATGTATAGTGAGGGGTCAGTCAGAGCTGGAAGAAGTATTAACTCTTATTGTCATAATTTACTGCATACCTCACTTGTCTCAAGAGCCAAAAATAGCAATGAATGTTTTTGGACATACTGAATTGTGGTTATTTTGACTCATTTGACTCGGTTGTCACTTCCAATTTGGAATCGATTTCTGCACAAACAAAAATAACCTTACATCTCTAAATAAAATGTGCAACAGGACATCTGAGCTGCAAATAAATCAGAATAGCACTGGAAAGGGATATTGGACATAATTCACCCTAAGAAGATATCAAAGATACCTTTGAAAATTGCAGAAATCCATATTGCAATTCCAATGGCCTAGTCAAAAATGGCTCACTTCACTGAACTCCTTAAAATAAAGTAAAATATATCCGAAAATTAAAGTCAAAATCCTTCACTTGTGAAGAAACAGCCTCTCATTCATCATAAACTGTGTTACTATCCGGGATTACTATCTGATTTAATGCAGAAAAACTGCATTAAATCATGAGCAAACCCTTGTTTTCTATTACAACACACCTATTCTGAGTGTTTTCTTTACTTAAAGCCACAAATCCAGGACTTTTGCACTGAATAATGCTCTTTTAGTTAAGTCCTTCCATTTCTCAAATATTTCGAACAATTTGCAAAAAAAGAGAAATTCCCGATTTTATAGTGGTAGCTACATATCTTGTTGCAGGGGCTGTGACACCGTGACTGACCAATCTTGTTAATAGTGGCCATGAAAATGCCACTACTAACTAAATGTTAGACTGCTACAGCAGAGTTGATCAACTGGAGGCCTGGGGGCCACATCAGGCCCCCCGGTTTCCGATCTGGCCCCCAGAGGATCATTTAATTCAGACAATTTGAGAGGGCAAAATATTGCTCCGCTCTCTTTCTTAACCGTCAACCTCGCGGCTTATCAGACAAGAGGCACACCAGTATTTCTGTAATTTGGCATGGTAAGCACATACTTATTACTGTTATCTTGATTAAAATTGAACTTCTTCGCATTCATTTTCCACACTAGGCTCTTTTAGAGTGAGGGTGATCCCCCCGCCCCCTCCGAGAATCTTCACATATCCGTTTCCTGCATGTGTTTTTGGCCAATCACGACACAGCATATTAGCGTCAAGCTCAGTGATAGACATCAAGAGGAAATATGTAGCTAAAATATCTCAATCGCCCTCTTGTGGCCAACAGCAGTATAGATGGTAGGGACTGATCTCACTATTCAAGGTTTAAAGTTCCATTCATTTTGGAAAGAATTAATGTTTTTATGAGTATGTGTTGAATAGACAAAAATATTGATTTTATTTCACTTTATTTCAATGTCTGGCCGAACAGCATCAGTCAAGAAAGAGCTGACACTTGTGAAAATGAAGTTGATGACCCCCGTGCTACAGGAAGCTGCTGTTGTTATTGTATCCCATTTATGTTTGCAGCTAACTTGTGTAAGACCACGATTATCATCTTCAATTGCCTGCAAGTTCAATCGCCATGGCTTACACGCATAACAAGAACCACCTCCCCTCCCCATAACATTGTGGCCAAACAAGACATGTACAGGTTTAAGGCCGGCTCAGACTACAAGATTTTTTTGGTTGTTCATGATGGTACTATGTCAGACTATGCGACCAAAATCTTGTCCCGTCTTGGCCAACAGCCTGGCCACACTACAAGAGTGGTCCGGACCGCTCAGCGTGTGCTGACGTCACCACTGTCTCTGCGACTGAGTCAGAGTTCACAGGTTGCCGGCGGGCGGGCCAAACAGTGTCAATCACTCTACAACAGAAGCGCTCTATGTGACTGTAGCGGTCTTTTTGCAAAAAAAGAAAAAAAAAAAAAAAAGGAAAATAAGAAACAATTATGGATGGATTATGGATATAAGTATGGACAATTTGGACCAGCTCTCCTTCAGATAGAACTTAAGGTATGCCTGTGACAACGTAAATAAAACAAAATAAAATTTACACATTAGTTTTAGGGAATAAAAGTGGTAAATCTTGTAAATGATGATGCAAAGATAATGAGCAAATGTTCTCCTGTTGTTAGACGTCAGGATTCACATCGATAATGTCAGGTCAGGGTGTCAAACTAGACGACGATGTACGAAAAATTCTGACATGCTAGTCTTGTTGAATTGTGGTCGTGAGGAATCCTAGGGAGTCTTGGACGCATCGTAAATTATGTCACACTACAAGACGGTTTGTTGTTCCCCACTCTCAAAATCGGGCACGAGTTTTGACAACGAGCTGCAATGTCACAGTCACGCTTAAATCTGGCTAAATTCGTGTCGTCTGAGTCGGCCTTTAGTTGAAGCAGATGCACGGCTCAGCTCACCCATCTACGCTGCCACCTTTGTCTGGCCAGAATTGAGAACTCTGTTCAATAAACTGCTATCCATACAGTCAATTTACCAAGAGGTAAACCAACATTTTGGTTTCATAGATGTATTTCACAATATGAGGGAGAAAAGCGGCTAAAAGTGCCCTTCCTCGTTCTTGCTTTTAATGATCCCAGAATGCCTCGTGAGGAGCTTTCTGCATTAAGCAGAAAGGATACTATTTAAAGCTTTTCTACTTCATTATATTTAAGATATCTATTAGAACAGTGTTTCTCATCTGGTCAAGAGTCAGAACCCACCACCACTTCCTTAGCGATGACCCAAATGTCTTCAAATTTCAATCATAACCTGTTGTTTTTAATGAAAATGAACTATTTTAATGAAACACTTGGGCTTAATATGGAATCAAAAATATGAAGAGAAAGGAAGGAATATGAAGGAAGAGAAATATGTAAACATATCAAACTTTGAGCACTATTATTTCCAAGGCACACATCCACAACCACTGAAAATTGCTTTGTCACCCACTTCTGGGTCCTGACCCGCCAGCTGAGGGAATTAGAGAAATGGAGATTGCACCAATAGTTACACCTGGCCAAGAGGCTTGTTAAAGTATTACGCTGTGGTGAGTCTGAGCTATGAGGCTCCTGAAAAGAGCTGATGAAGGACTGCTGGTTATTGTCATATTGATATTTAAGTACATCTGTAGTTCTCTGGCTTTATGCCTGAAAAGATATGGTGCAGGATATTTCTTTCACTGTGAGATGTTATGTTTGCTTTGAAACAGGGAACGACCTAATGTTGGTCTCTGCATTGGGCCTCCAACTTGCTAAAGTGAATTGGGCTTAGGAAGAACGTCATTACAGTCCGTCTTTACTAAGTGTAAAAAATGTTAAAGATACAAAGCAGTAGGGCAAAACTGCACTATAAAAAGCACAACTTTATGCTCCAGAACTAGCAAAAGTTAAACTTTGTGTGTTAAGACAATAGTAAAGACCTTGAATATCTATATTTAAAGACACTTTTATTTTCAACCTCTGCTGTCTGTCTGTCTTTGTGAAGAGCAGCGGTCACAAAGCGTTGACGGATGACTGAAATACCAAACACCTCGTCTCACAGGGTCACATAACACAACCCCCCTTACACTCACACACTCACATACACAGCTTTTCTCTGCCTGTACACAAAGAAAGACTGCTTTATGAATCTTATTTGCTCGGTTTACTGTCAGCACTGACTAACGTCTGAAACAACGCTGTGCACGTGTGTATTTATCCGTGCCTACATCAACCCTTGGCTCACAGACACACACACATGTCAGCCTCTGTCATCGTCTCAGGGGTGGCTGCTGTTTAAAGATGAGTTCTCATGACTTAAAGGTCAAAACTTCAACCTGAGCACAGGGCGCTGAATCAGTCACAGAAGGTGTCGAGCTCACTTTAGATCTCAACTGCCCAAGAATCCTCAGTTTAAATCACATCAATCGATATTTATGGCTTTGAACCTGTGAGAGAAACACTCTTGACCCTGTGCTTTTTGCTGATAAAGGGTTGCAGACTGGCTGCAGAATACTGAATCTGTTTGGGTATATTGCTAAATCAAAAGTGTTTTGGTTTTCTACAAAATAAGCATTTTGGTACAAAAACACTAAAAAGGACATGCATCCATACATTTGATTTGCTCTGTTTCACCAGATATTAAAAAAAACGGCCTAAACTGTTTGTTGTGACAGGAAAATTAAAGTAAAGCAGACGTCAGACTACACATTATTAGCAAAATTACAGCCTCATCTGACAGCTGCATGGTTTTGGACCAAATTTCTGTCATTTCATCCTGTGTTGTTTCTCATACAACCAAGAACACATCTGGTATGCCTCATGACCTACAGACAGATACTGCCATGTTTGTTTTGGCCCTTCCTTCTACAATTTATTCTGTGACTTTAGTGATGATGACCAATAAGAGCACAGAGCACTCTGCATGCACAGCAGTCACAGATGTAAACAAACCCAATGGTAAAGCTAAAGAAGAGTGATGAAGTTGATGTAAATATAAGAGGAAATGATTGCTGAGCTCTTACATCAACTTCCCTGCCTGTTGGAGAGGAATGATCGTGAAAGACTGAAAAAAAGAGAGAAATCTTGGCAAGAAGTAGACGTACCTTAGCAACACAGAGAGAATGGGCTGTTAGCATTAGCACCAAGCTATACCGTATAGTTCATGATAACATTCAGACGGACAAGAACAGCATAGTCCAGTAAATACAGCATGTTTGTTTACTTCACAGGTGTTGTCTCTGTCCTGTATACCCTGCTCTACCCAGTGGTGTAGTGCATTGGTTCCCCACCTGGGATCCGGGACCCTCCAGGGGGGCCACAATGATCTAAGGGGGGGGCGTGAGGCTTTGTCTACTTTGAGGCTGCCAAAATTAGATTTGCAAATATTGACCAAAACCATGATAAAGTAGTAAATATTAGTTTAAACAAAGTTCTTTTGACAAGAAAAGCATGCATAGGCCTTTTTTAGGGTTTTATCAGTAAAACAATAAAATCTATGTTGATTTTTGGCAGTGTGTCACTTTTTCTCCTTTCTTGGGTCCTGGGGGGGGGGGGGCATGCAGGTATGTGTAGGGGGGCTCCAAGGAAAAATGGTTGGGAAATGCTGGTGTACTAGTACATGGTATAAGCAGGTATAGGGAGTATACCCACTTCTGCATACACTACTTCACCACTGATCACAGAGAATGCCATGACTGATTGCGTCCCACCATGTAGTCTGTCATGTCTGCCAGTCAAGTTAAATCTATGGCTCTGCAATCATCATTGTGACCATCTTAATGGACAAAAAACTGTGTAGTTAGACTTTGTCAGAAATAAAAAGTAAAGATGCATGACCACTCCTAGAAATTATAAGAATTTCTTGAATTTTTAAGCAATTTATCATGAAAGTAATCATCAGTTAAAGCCCTACAGATTTAGCACTTTTGCTCTAATCCCCAAGCAATTTGGTCCAACTTTCCCTTTTTGTCAGTTTGATTATGGCATGTTTTACAGGGCACTTATAGAGACCATCGTTTGGGCGTTCCTGCTTTTATTTTGACAGGATAGCTGATGATAGACAGGAAATATGGGGGGAAGACATGCACCGAACAACGCTGAGACTGGGAATTGATCAGTGTGTTGAGAACTACAGCCTCCGCCACATATTAAGAAGTTGCTCCTCCTAACTTTTTGCTTCACTATAATTGCCATGGCTGTGTTTGCTGTGCTTCCTTCTTCAGTCAGCTTGCTTCCTGATTTGCTATTGCTCCATTCTACGCAATGATTCTGCTCATGTCGGTTCTACTGTCCTCGTTGTTCCCCCAACACAACAGGATATCTGATCCTAACAAATGAACATGTTTCATCTTTGGGATTTCACATTAGAGCAACTTCCACTGGTCCTCAGAGCAGATCAGAGAGGGTAAAACTACTGTCAACACACCTCACACTACAGGAAAATATGCCAAGATAATCTTAAAAACCATCCAATAATTTTGGCTTTGCTGAATTTGGTTGGAAGGAGGGATCTGACCCAAAACTGGCCTGATAATTCTTGTAGTTTGCACCCTGCGTTATCATTTGTATGGATGAATGATTACTTAGAGTTTCAATACTTCCAGCAACACTTTTCAATTACTGGTAAAAATAAGCAGGAGATGAACCCAAAATATGAAAACATCAGCAGCTGAGGTACTGCAACATTATGAAAAAAAAAAAAAAATCAAACTTCTATGAAATACTACAGGCATTAACCTAAACCTTACACTGACGAGACTCCATCAAATTAAAATTGTACACCCAGAGATATCTTGATTATAGATCTTGATCTTATCTGTCACATTTCATGTAATTATTTCCTGGTGGGGTTTCCACACCAGCAGCACCAATCCCTGCAACCACAGTTACACCCAGTGTCTTGGGATGGCAACACATTGCTTAAAAAGTCCCTGAGCAAATCTAAGTCACTGCTGTGAGTAAACAATTCAGTAAGAAGATAAGAAGAAGGGAAGAAATGAGAGAGCGAGGAAATATTTCAGCTGCCATGGGATGGAAGAAAAGTGAGATTTCTAAGTTTAACTTTTGGTTTAGATGATGAAAAGTCTGAGAAATGAGGTGATGACCACAAAGCTGGTGTGTCACCTCTGTCCGCCCTGCTATCAGTGACCACAAACGCACATTCCTACACACCTACATGGATGTAAATGGATGCACACTCATAACAATCAGATTTACTCTCCTACCTGTCAGCGTGACCTCTTCTCCTCTTCACAGTTTGAGCTCTTTTCTCACTTTCAGCCTCTCAGACTTCTGTTAAAGTTATTCCATGTCACGGTTTGTTTGAATGACTGAGTTTCTTAGTGACTGACCGGCTGGAAGACGATACACTCACGCTCCTTCAGACAGGCAACAACAAGTAGCCCTGCACAATCACAAGCCCTGCCCTCCTCCTCTCTCTCTCTCTCTGGGGAGTGATTTGCGAGCCCCTCCTCCTTCTGCTGCTGAGTTTGGGAGGAGTTTTCTTTCTTTCTTTTTTAGCCTAAGTTGTCTCTTAACCCCCCCTCAAACTTTGCACTGAACAAAACTCTCCCACCTCCTCCTCCTCCTCTCCTCTGTGCTCCCTGCTCAGCCTCATATTTCATGCCTGTGAGTCTTTTTGTTTGGGAGCTCTTAACGCCAAACACCACCGACTGGTCCGGTGCTTAGAGAAGATTTAGATGTGACCTAATGTTGCTATTTGCAGAGAGGGGATGAGGAAAGAAAAACCCCAATCACAGTGAGACTGTGGCATGTTTGAGCAACTTAAGGTGCACTCAAGACTGCTTGATGAACATAAATCAGTCAAATCTGATTTTTGCTTCATATTTTTCCAGAAAAGCTGGAAAAAATAATGAAATACCACTACAGCAGAAGTTAAAAACAAGCTCGACCTGTGCCATAACAGCAACTCTGAGGTCATATTGTGTGCTATGGATGTGTTGGCTCTCAGGAGAACTCTCTCTCCTGTCTTTGTCCTCCTGTTCCTCTGTATTGTCTAGAGTTGATAACACCCAGACACGTGCATGTGTGTGCAGGTTTCTGTGTTTCCTTTCAGACAATACAAGGAGCCCATCCTGCCGTTATGAAAGCTGAGATGATTACACGGCCCCGCATTGGACATGCACACTCAAAAATACACACACACTCTCCAGTGGAGGTCTTTAGATCTTGACACTACATTTGTTATGTTGGGGGAGGTCAATAAAGTTCACGAGGGTTTAAAGTGACCTCATGATGGTCAAGAATTACAACATCATTAATCCTTCTTTGACATTCATGTATTAGTCCTTTAGAGGTGAAGACACTAGGGCTGGGCAATTAATCTAAAATTAGATTAAATTACAATATGGCCTGCTGCAATTTTCAAATCACATAATATTTCTTTAACCTGAAATTAGTGTCAAAATACAAGTTTAAATTTATGTTTGCAGCAGAGATGTTATGCATCAAATATCATGCAATTATTCAAGTGCAACTGGTTTTTCTTTTAGAATAGTTAACAAAAACTCCTACTTTATTCATTTTTGTACATTTTTCTTATTAAATATGAGACCGGCATAAATTATCATTCCCTTCAGTTAGAGTCGGGAATCTTTAGGCACCTCCTGACCCAACTCAATTAGGATTCATAGGGCAACAATTCTATTCTTACTCGATTATTGATGAATTTTTTTATGTCTGTTGTTCTCACTGTGTCAAACATAATAAAAAACATTGTATTTATGTTTAGAAAAAAGAGATACATTAAATTTGCACTATCCTCTAAAGCAGTAGTTCTCAACGTTGGGGTTGGGACCCTATTTGGGGTCGCGAGACACTGAGAGGGGGTCTCCAGATGCCTTAAAAAAAGTAAGAATATTTTTGAATTACACTGTTGCCACTTTACACCAATTTTGCCAAATTTTAACCCTTTTCCCCCACTTTTTCCCACCAATTTTAATACGTTTTTTGCAACTTAAATCCCATTTTTTGTCCATTTTAAATCCTGTCAACCACCTTTTTTCTGCCTGTTTTTGCCACTTCTAAACCAAATCTTGCAGCTCTGTTGACACATTATTGCCACTATTAACCCCTTTTAACATTTTTTAATCCACATTTCACAATTTAATAAGCCCATTTTTGCCAGTTTCTGACTATTTCTGCCTCCGTTAACCCTTTTTTGCCTGTTCATATCAATTTTCATCCCATTTCACCTAATTTCCACCTATTTTTTGCCACTTTTACGCAATTTCAGCCACTTTTGAATCCCCTTTTACCACTTAATATGCACATTTTTGCCACTTTAACTCTTTTTTGGTTTTTTTTTGTGCCACTTGTATCTAATGTTTGGCATTTCTAACCCATTTCTGCAACTTATAAAATCTAATTTCACCACCTTTCTCACAATTTTTTCTTATTTTTAACCCATTTTAGTTACTCTTCACGTATTTTAATTCTGTTTTAACAAAAGGATTTTCATTTTTAAGAGGGCTACTTCCTATATAAATGAATTAAAATTTGTTTCTTTGATAAGAGTGGTCATTATTCAGGTATACCACAGTTTAACTTTACAATGGACCATGATTTTGCTGGCCCCCAGTTTGGCTGGCCCCCATATCTGAAATTACAATCATAAAAATGTCCTACTTCCCAGATGAACACCTGGTAGTCTAAACCTGGCTGTTATGTACTGTGTGTCAGAGTTCCACCCTTTTTCTTCCAGGTATTCCACGGTATAAAATATTTAAATAATCGATCATGGGACATTTATGAATCAATTCAGAATCTTTCACCTCCAAACCACGATGAATCTAAGAACCGATTTTTTCTCCCACCTCTACCTTCAATACAACAGTTCATATCCAACTTGCAATACAAGTCTAAATCATCACAATAAGATATTTTTTCAAAATTTTCAGCCCTAGATTGAGCTAGTGTTGTGTTGGTTATAATATAGAATTATTTATTGTTTGTGTTTGAGGGACTTCAGAAATAAAAGCATATCAAATATCAATTGTAAAATTAGGTAAAAAAAAAATCTAAATTACATTATTTTCCCAAATCGTTCAGTCCTATAGACACCAGGTTAAATCTCAAACACACCTACACTACATTTGAAAAAACAAGGACCAGTAAAGGGACAACAAGTCTTTAGTACAGTGGTGGGCAACTGGTAGCCTGGGGGCCACATGTGGTCCTCCTCCTTACTCAATGTGGCCCTCAAGTTAATTCCAAGTATCTAGAAATTGTCAAAGTAATTATTCACAAAACAAATCTGCCATGAAAACATGAAAGATAGAAACATTTCTATTATTACTTTTGATTACTGCTACATATTAGCAAGAAATTACAGATAGAATTAGGGCTGAACGATTTTGAAAAATAATCTTATTAGATTTTTTTTCTCCAATATTGTGATTGGATATGCAATTATTTCTTAACTCTCTTTAACTCCTAAACAAGGGCTGAAAAGTGTTCAAAATGATCTGATTATGATGATTTGGACTCATATTGCAAATTAAATATAATTGGTAAATTGAAGGGGTTTTGCAATTTTCATATTTAATAAGAAAAGTACAAAAATGAAGGTAGGATTTTTTTATAGACTATTCTAAAAAAAAAAAAAAAACACTGGAATGATTGCATGATATGTGATGCATAAAATCTAAGCTGCAAAAAAAGTTTCAAAAACTGTGTGTTATTTTGACACAAATTTCAGGTCAAAGAAATATTACACCTTCTGCGTTTTCAAAATTGCGGCAGGCCGTATTGCAATTTAATCTAATTTTAACTTTCTGTAGATTTCCCAGCCCTAATAGAATTGTCTTTAACTTTTCCTGTAAAAATCATTCACATGCATCATTAAATGCATTTATATTAAATTTTTTCTGACAATGCATTGCATAAAATGCTTTATATTGGCTTCAATTCTGTGTTCAGCTGATTAAAGAAGCATTACTATTTACATTTGTTAGATGAATGTGATATATCTGTATTTTTACATTAAAAGTAACTGCAACTGTTAAATTAATCCTAAATCCTAAAGTTTTAAATAATTTGGCAGTGGGAATAAAATTAATTTGGCCCTCTCAGTAACCAAAGTTGGTCATCCTTGCTTTGAATTTAAATGTTTATTAGTTTTAGTCATATTTTATAGTTTTAATCCATGAAAACTCAAAATTATTTCAGTCCACTTTTAGACAATAAAAAGTCCCTGCATTTCAGAGGTTACTTCTAGTGACAATGTTTATTCTCTTTCAACAAATTTATTCAGCCAAACTGTGAAATTAAAATAACTGTAAAACAGATAATAATGCACTATCAACACTTAAAGAGATTTGAAACACACTGATGAAAATATTGACATCCCTTATGCACAGAGTGGAGAAATACCAACACACAAATGTCCGACAGTCCAGCACAAACATTTTAGTCTTGACAAAAACTAAACTTATTGTTGGTTGGAGGTTTTATCCCCAAAGATCTATTTTTATCCCGTCTTAGTCTATTCTTCCTGCTGCAAAAACTAGTCCACTCACATTTTAATCGACAAAATTAACAGTGAGGTGTCCATGTAACTGGGGCTTTCACTGGTTTTCAACCTCTGGTCCATGACCCTGTTTCAATCCAATTTGGCATGCAGTTGTTGCTATGCTCTCACAGCTAATCACACCGACAGGACCTGATCAACGATACCAGGTATGCTAAAGGAAGTCAGCATTTACCAAAGAGCTCCAGGAGAAAAACCACTTCTTTAGAAAAGTACCAGGCGATGAATATACTTAGTTTGCTGAGTTAGTCCGTTTTCAGTCACCCATGGAGAAGCATTAAAGTCACATAAAACTAAAAAACACAAACAGTGGCTGCAGTCTAGAACCAGCAGTTCTGTGACCTACTTCTGTCAAACAAATGTCGGTGACAACAAACTTAATGGAACAAGCATGTTCTGTTACACTGCATCTCTGTGTTTTGTGATTTCTAATATCATTGAAAATAATTTAAAATGTTTTAGTTGATCTTGGGAGACATAATTTCATGTCTGTTTAGGCACTTGTCCATATGCTTTGAAAGGTGCACTGATGAAATATTCAATTGTAATATAACAAAGTAATCTCAGTATTTGAAATGAATTTAACAATGTGAAAAAGGAACTTGGTAACGATAATAAAATAAAAGGTAAAAAGGTAAATTTTTGACAACACAAAGTTCAGATTACTTCTGACTTGTCCACTGAGCTGTCTGTGAGATTTTTTAAGTGAAATGGGATGTTAAGGAGCAGCGGTGGACTTACTTTATATAACTGTGGCTGCAACCCTCCTCCACCCCAGCTACCTCCATTAAATCTGATCGGTGTCCAGGTCAAGGTCCTCTGTGCATCCCGCATCCCTTCATTGCTACTTCCAAGTCATCTTATCGGTGTTCTAGTCAAGCTTCTCAGAAGTCAGCTCCTCCTCTTATCCTACTCCTTCATCACTACCACCAGTGTGTAGACTCTATCCAGGTGTCCTATCCTGCTGTTAGCCTCACTAACCCTTTGAGTTTATAAAGACATGATGGAGTCTATTTGCCACATTTCACAGATTCAATCATTTCCAAGAATTTTTAATAATTCTGTGTCAGTAGTTGATAAACATCGGCAGCAACTCATGTCAACTTAAAACAAGATATGCAGAAACTCTGTGTCATTCCCTCACTGCTCCTGATCCCTGCCTGGCCTCCATACATTTAATTTACACTATTTTCCCATAATAAAGAGTCATTTCTGGTTGTTTACTAAAGATCAAAACTTCTTTCTCTCATATCTCAGGATCACAAGATTTCCTCATGACAACCACATGACTGTAAGATTTTTTAGAAAACATAGGAAACAAAAGAAAACAGCCATGCTCCTGCTGGCCACACTAATGAGGTGTTAAATCTACTTTTGCAGCTCTGGAGAAAAGTCGAGGTCTCAAGGGTACTTCAGGCTTCCGTAGAGGTGTTAAAAAATCATCACTGAATACATTCACAGAGAAAACAATGAGTCACTGCATGTCAAAGTCATACTTCAAACACAGCCCAACACGTGTGGTCTATAAATCCATGTATTATGAGGGCCCTGAGGCATCAGATGGTGACCGAATGATTGTAAAAGTTTTTTAACTGTGATTGCAGAGCACAGCATGAGTATCAAAGCCTTAAAGTTACTCACAGGCTCCTGCAGAGCTGGAGTCTCTGTTTAGAGTGAAAATATCCATCTGCTGCAGCTGATTTCATATTTTCCTGGAGTTAACTGGGTTATATGTCACACAGGCATGTGAGAATTCTTGGCATGTTTGTGTGTGTGAGGGTTGGTGTTTCCAGGAAGGTGTACAGTGAGTCAGGAGGGTAATCTGTCATTATCTCCTGAATCACCTAAACCCCCCTGAAAAGAAGGAGGAAGGGGTTTGTTGTTTCAGCAGAAAAATAATCCCTGACTGATGTGTTTCTTTTGTGATGGAGGATCTTATCTTCTTGATTTTTGGATGTTAAAACCTTACATGATGGTGAGCACAGGGATATACCCTCATCAAGTATAAGTGCACCAGACCTTCTAGCTCCAATTCAGCTTTCAGTCATGTGACCTCCACAGGCCCAGAGGGCAAAAAAAGAGCCTATCACTGAACATGATGTAGTGCTGAGGCACATGGCATTTTATTCCCCATCTTTCAATATGACGCATGTTTACATCACCTGATAACCACTGAAAATAGAGATAATGATTCCTCCTGTATTTTTGCCATATTGGACCCTTTAAACATGCACATTTCTTTGGATTTTTTCCATCACTGGCTGGTTTCTGGCTGGTGAAAGAGCACAGACTTCCTCAAAGGATTTCTGGTTGATGGAGAATAATTCTGCTTTCAAAAAGCTTCTTTATTTGTAAGGCACATTCCAGGTCATTTAGGATAGTTTACGAAGTAGTTAAGACGTAATAAAACACATCAGTCCTATGATTTATCTAGTCTAACTTAACCCTTTTGTCAAAGAGCTGATCAAGCTTTCTCTCTCTCTAAACTTGACAAAGATTTGGATAAAACCTGAATATGTTAGCATTCAGGTTGCTACATTTTTCCATTGAGTTGTTTTATGTTCACACTAAAGTACAGTAAAGGTGGCAAAAGCTCACACCAGTGATGTGCTGTTGTGAACCCCATTAGGTATCACTCTGCTTTCCAACTGTATAGGTAAACAAATGTCGTGTGTAGCCTCCTATTTACTTCCTAGTTATCCAGTTAGCCTACCTTCAAAAAAGAGTTGTGAACTGACTTGGAGCTGTGATGAAGTCAAATGCCTCATCAACATTTGTGCTGATGAACATATTTATAAGAAAACGACTAAATTAACCATGTTTACCAGAATAGTCTAAGAGGAGAAAATGCAGTCAAATCCATCATAGCGGGTAAATGATGTGAGGCAGGTGAGCTGAGTAGAGTTTGGCCAAAGTTAGCAGCTAGCAACATTTTCCTCTTTGCAGATTAATACCATACTTAATGTGGTTACTCATCACATTGGTAAATTTCACAATTTTGCATTCAATTCTGTTTTTGTTTCATTTTGGATGTTTTTAATGTCTTAAAGTGAGGTTGATTGACTTACTGTTTGGATACAGACAGACAGACAGACCTGCTTTTATGGGTAGATTGAAGATTTTGAAATGAATTTAACAATGTTAAAAAGGAACTTGGGAACAATAATAAAGCAAATGGTGAAAAGGTAAATGTTTGATAACTAAGGGTGTAACGGTATGGAAAAATTTTGGTTTGGTGCGTACCTCAGTTTTGAAGTCATGTTTCGGTACGTTTTCCGTACGGTAATTAAAGTGAAGAGATAACATTTTTTTGTAATTAATTATACTTAAATAAATAGGCTGAATAAATTACATTTAAATTGTTAATAATGCTGCAACCTCCCTCAAAAAGGTCTTCAATGAATGAAAATTTCAATAACTGTTTTTTTTTAAATTACTATGTTATTTTAATTGATATATTCAAATATTTATACAGATTCTTTAAACACTAAAAATTTTCCAGCCAACTTGAACACATTGTCATACAAACATAAGTCAGCTTGTTAAGTATGCTAATTAGCGTCTATCCTGCCGATTTCAAGACAGACTTCATCATTGGATAACTTTTTTAACCAATGGGAACTACTACAAAGTTTGGTAGAACTTTTTACAGCCCATCTTGGAGGATAAAGAGTTTAGAGCCCTGTGAAATCTGAGGATAACTTTACCTATGACGCAGCTGACGACATGATGGAGTTCCCTCTCCCCCTCCTCTGAGGCTGACAGTTAAAGGTAGAATTAATTGGATTCACGAAACCAGAGCACTGTTGTTATAATAAAAAGTTCTTAAATCATGGGAAATTCATAACTGGCTGATGAGACTTTTAGTTGTTCCTCCTTGTTGCAGTGACATCCTTGTTTGAGAGGTGCGTTTTCAAATGTTTTGAATGATCCGCTGGGCGATGTGCTGTCAGCGACACACCTGCAGAATAATGTCAGTGCTACTGTTGTTGTTTTTGTCCACTGTTGTATTTAACTGGGAAACAAAGTGTTCCTAAACAGGACACTTCTATCTGGGAATATTCAGGCTGTTGCTGTCGTTTGCTGTGGTTGTGTGGTTGCCAGGACAGTGTGACAGTGAGTTGCGCTCTGGTTTTCTGTTTATGAGCTTCATTCCACATATATCCGTTCAGTACACGTCTGTAACTTACCGAGAGGCCTGTACCGAATCGGTACGGTAAGAATACACGTACTTTTACACACTTATTGATAACACAAGGTGCAGATGACTTCTGACTTGTCCACTGAGCTGTTTGTGAGGGTTTTTTTTAAGTGAAAGAAGATGTTGAGGAGCTGTGGTGGACTTGTTTTATATCCCTGTGGCTGCAACCCTCCTCCACCCCAGCTACCTCCATTATATCTCATCTGTGTCCAGGCCAAGTGCCTCTGTGCATCCTGCATCCCTTCATCGCCAAACTTTGTTCCTCTTTGCAGATTAATACCATGCTTAATGTGGTTATTCATCACTTTGGTACTGTAGTTGTACATGAGTGTAACCCTCAACAGCCCACATACAACTTTATTTACATTTTCTGGTTCAAAACACTGCTGCTCCTTCAACAAGCTAACAGCCAAGCTTCTTATGTTTAAATCTGGTAGCGAGCTGGGGTAAAGCTGTTGCAGGAAGGCATGAATTGACTAGTGGTGGGAAGATGTATTACAGTTTTAATAGAGCATTTGACCAGGATTTCAGGCCTGTGTTTGTAGAAAATGATTATTAGTTCAAACAACTTGAAAAACTTGCACTGGCTAATTTGATATCTGAATGTAACCATTCTTGCATTGATAGAAATAAAGAAAGGAAAAGTTATGAATATCTGGTATGTCCCTCCAGTTTTCAGACGGTTCTCATCAAAATGAACTCCACAAAAAGGTAACAAGATAAAGGCGTAATCTTCACTTTCAGTTGAAAATGTTTACTTTATTTCATTTTTAAAAGGATTTAGAGAGTGACACACTCAGACAGCCATTTCCAGCACTTCCTTCCTATGTGAGTCTAAAGGCCGAGCCCTGATTTGGCACGGTGTGTTGGCACTACGCCTCGCTGAGTCACTCATTTCTCATCACTGACCACCGATCCCCCTCCGGGCAATCGAGTTTAACCGTTAAATTAATGGAATTGGCTGCCCCACCTCATGGAGGTGACACCGGCATGAAATTGGACCTGAGTATTAAGAAGTTATCACAGAAATTGAAGCTAATATTGCATTTTTCTTACATTTTGGTTTCTTTTCTTTTATTTTGGGGTAATTTCTCGTATTTCTCAGCAAAGAGATTGACTTTTTTGGCAAATTTTCCCTTCCAGATTTTATCCTCCTTTCCCCCTTTTCTCTCCCCTCTCATTCCATCCATCCTCCTTCCTCCCCCTTGCCCTCCTCCTTCGCTCCTCTTTCAGCCCTTACTGAGCTGTTTCATGTCTGAGTTGTGTGTATTTCTGCTCTGAAAAGTGTGAAGTGTAAACAGCTGAATGTTTGGGACATTCCTCATTCCTGCAGCCTCCTGCAGCCTCAGGCTCTCACGATTGAAAGGTCAATTTATTTGTGCAAGTGTGTTTCCTCAAGTGGAGAGAAATCCTGTAATTTTTCTGACTCATGCGATGACGGTTTCTCTGGAAAAGATTCCTCTGTTATTAAGTTTATTAAGGCATCACAGTAGAAATTGACAGAAGCACTTCTTACGTAACATGATTCTGTAAAGGTTGCTACATGCAGCAGCCTGGAGCGATGGCAGAAGAGTTATAAAATGTGGAGATGTTCTCTGTTATTAAGTTTATTACTTTCATGTCTTATAAGTGTACAGATTAATATTATTACACACTATGGAGCCAAGTGATGCTTGGAGCCAACACCATGGCCCCAGTTTGCTGCAAGAGTGCATCAGCCATTTTTGAAAATCAATAAATCCTTTTGTTTCAGATGGTTTAAAGAGGTACTTATCAGTTGTGTTTGTACCACTTTTAAAGGATAGCAATCATTAGTATTTACTCCTTAAGAGTCCTCACTTTTAGCCTAGGTAGAGCTATATTTTCAATGACAGCACTGTTTGCTAATAGACTCTTCTTAGTAATAACCTTCACTTTCCCCATAAACAGTATGAAATCTAGCATTTTAAAGCTCTGCTTCATAAGAAAAGGGACAGGAATATTCCCGCAGGAAACTCTCAGTGCTTCCTTGGTTGTGCCATGCTGCCTTGCTCAAAGGCTATTGAGACACTCCAATATGAAACAACTATAAGCCTGTTTTAACCTCACAAATCTGATGGACTGACCAGACTCCTTGTCTGTCATCAGACTGATTCATCTTGCAAAGCTTCAAGCTGAAATGTCTGGACCCGGCCTGAGGATGGATCGACGAATCAGCATCATTTGAGGAGAATGAGACTGTAGCTACATGCAGGGTGTGATTGATTGCAAGCAGGTAAAAAAAAAAGGCAACAGATGATTAGGTCAGATGTAGCTACACTGAAAGTGTATTTTTGGCAGAAAAGATGTTTTTGCCTTTCAACCGAACCTCTATTTGTCATAAACATGCTTTTAAAGGACACAGTGGTATACTATGTGAAGTCTGCTTATGCACTTTGCAGCATCACCTTAGTCTTGTAATGTTTTAGTTGCCTGATGGGTATCATCGAGGCCTACACCAGGCTCATGACCCATCTCTCCAGGTATCCACCAAGCTGACACCACCACCACGCACACAGTAACACCCGAGATCTAGACCAGCCAATGCTCTTTGGCATCCAGTAAGTGGTGAGCCGTTCCCATATTAAGCAACTGACCCTTCCCATCCTCGTTCTCCTGAGCACATCAGCAGTACACACACGGTCTTGCAGCGTTAATTTTGACAGTTATTTTTAATTTTAGTCTCATTCTTAGTCTTTAGATGAAATGTCCTTTAGTTTTAGTCACATTTTAGTCATTTCTGCCCTTTTTAGTTTTAGTCTAGTTTTAGTCAATGAAAACTCCACAACATTGTAGTCTAGTTTCAGCCCATAAAAAGTCCTTACAAGTCTGTAGTTGTACATGCAAGCATTTATTCTCTTGCCCAAATCTATTACCAAATCATGGAAGTGTGTTTTATGCACCCTGCCAAACCTGGGGTCCCTGCTTTCTGCAGCTGAGAGGCAGAAGAGATACAAATGCATTGTTTTTTCAAAGATTTACCCACAGCAGAGAAATATCACAGATTTTAAATGTCTGACAAGAACTAAATTACATTTTAGTCTAGTTTCCGTCATCTTGATGAAAACTAAACTTACTTTTTGTCAGTTTTAGTCATCAAAGGTCTATTTTTGGTTAGTTTTAGTCGATGAGCATTTTTAGTCATAGTCAATGAAATTAAAACTGTGGTCTTGCCAACGATACTACGCTAAAGAGACGATATCACAAAGGAGTCCAGCTGGGGGGCGCGGATGGCCTGGTGGTTAATGGTGTGCTCCACGTATGCTGGCGGCCTGGGTTTGAATCTAGCTCATGGCCTTTTCCTGCATGTCTCTCCCCACTCTCTAGTCTCTGTTTCCGACTCCATCCACTGTCCTCCTCTATCAATAAAGGCCCAAAAAGCCCAAAATAAATCTTTAGAAAAAAGGAGTCCAGCCAGTACCTCTGGCCATCAGTTAACTTCCAGGGCTCACAAGAGTTTAGTAAGACCAGGAGGACCAAGGACTGAAAGACTGACTTTCATCTGCATGCTCAGACGCCAGTAATGCCATATATATCACGCAGCAAATAAATCTTGTGGGGTACAGGACAGATTGAAATGACAATAGAATTCAAGAAAACAAGTCAAAAAAGTTACCAAAGGTACCAAATGATGAGCTATTTTGAAACTGAAAGACTGGTTCTCATTACTGAGCTGAGGCTGAGCTGATCTCCAGAAAACAGCTTCAATTCCCATCACTCTGAACAAGACTGGACAGACATAAATATAGTCATGCTTTGGGTTTCTGTTGAAATGCTGCAGATCAAGTCAACTGACGGGGCAGTCTTTAATGATTGCCATTACTCATACGTAACATAACCAATCCAGTCCAGATGAAGGCATCCAGGACCGCCTCCATCAGCAGAGCTATCATGTGGCATGCTGTTAGAACATGGTGTAAAAGAGCAACTCTGTGAAATTGTACAGTCATAAATTTTTCTGGAAGTTTTAATGAGTGCAGAAGTGAGAAGGGCTTTAGAGACACAAAACCCATGCTCTTTGCTTTTTATATGCATCAAAAATTGACTTTGAAAACATGCACAAAGCAAGACACTCCACAGAAATTAAATAAATTTTAAAAGCAGGAGAGAACACTAAATATTGGCCTTTACAAGTAAACAAGCTTCGTCAAGTATTTCTGCTTTTTTGGATGTTCCTCTCTTTCACATATCTGACTCTGGGAACAACATCTCCTCTGCTCTAAGATATCAGGATAACCTTGACACTAAACTCAGAGTTTCTGACACGCAGACAGACAGAGGGTGATGTTTATAGTACACTCAGTATTAACTCTAGGTCATGTTGATACGTCTGCCACCTTCACTGAGATTATCCTGGTTCAGTTTGTTCTCCTTGGTAAGATGTAACAGAAAAGACCAAACCTGCAAAGACTATAGACTTTTGAGAAATCTTTATCTTCATGCATGTAGTCTATCTAATATTTATTACTATCTACAAGTGCAGAACGTGAAGCACTGATGCTGTAATCATCATGGTACATCGTCTCATGAGTCTTAGTTGCAAGAAAGATTATGAATGTTCAAGGCATGGGGATAAGTAGGAAGAAGTAAGCGTATTGTTGTTTTTGGTTGATGTAGCCTCTCTTAAGAAGTGAACTCCATGGGAATTAACTTTTATTTAAACTGTATCCTTATTGCAATAAAAAGGTCTACTTTTTGCGAGGCCAGATGGGATGATTCTTTTATTAATTGATTTATTCCTTCTGTTTACATCGTACTACTATAATCGGCAGTATGTCTGTCCGTCCGTCTGTCTCAAGTTGCACGCCACACCATTGTTCCAATTGTCTTTGATACCTCTCAGAAGACTTCTTGGGTGGACTGCTTCGAAACCGGAGCCATGATAAAATCGTAAATATGTACATGTTTCCTACAAAATCCCCAAATGTCAAGTCATCATTCAGGTTATTTTACTGCATTCAATTTAACTCTGAAGTTGGATGTCGGAGCTGGTAATGGCATCACACCCAATTTGGAAGTGATCCATTTGGACTGGGCTTTGTTGAAACACCCACAAGGAAACGTATTTGGATGAGATGTTATACCTGGTCTAGGATTCTCAGTCCCCACCAATGTGTGTACTAAAAACTTAGTAAACAAGTCAAAAAACACAGCTTTAATGCTATCCTTATTGTGCTATCACCTAACATATGCACCAACGCACAGAGACCCTGAGCCATTATGCAGTTATTTGGGGAGAAAACACCGCTTTCCATGTATATTGGCCTTATTGCATTCAGTATCTAATGACCAGGGTGTTAATAGCACACTATAAATACAGTAAAGATAAGACAACTGTCTGTAAAAGCTACTGGAAATGGGCTGCAGTTTTTATGATGCACAAACTTTCCAGATATCAAGACACAAGGAATTAAATCAGTCTGAGACTCCCAGCTGCTTTTTTTATCCATGTTATGTTATTAATCAAACATGGTGGTTGTTATTCTGAATATTTAACATGGTTTGTCAGAATAAGTAGGGGAAGGGGTTGGGATTGGATGGCACATGCTGTGGGAGCAGGCGGTAGTGATCAGAAATCCAGTGGGGGCGGTGGGATTACGATTAGAGTCCCATGCAGAGCTCTAGTTTTCTTATGTGTTCACTGCCTCTCTTCCAAGATTCAATTCTTATTTTGTTTATGTTGATAATGATCAGTATGCATCCATTTAAAGTTGTTCCACACTGAGTAACTTTGCTTCATATTCTTTACTGCTCTCTTTGCTTTGACTTCTTCATGGCTTCCCTGTCAGAAGCCTATTAAACTTTTTACTCCTGTGCCTATTGTGTGTCTGTATTTAAAATCCCCATACCTGTTGTAGTGATATTAATCCAGTGATAGTCGCCTTTCCTGCATGCTCTGACCAGTAACCTTCTTCTAACCCAAACCAAATGGAGTATTTCTTGCAGTATCCCTCACTGACAATCTCCTGCTGTGAGGTCCATGTGTGAATGGCAAGTGTGAAGGATTTAAAGGCCCTGAATGTCCTGAAGGTATGTCAAAAATGTCAGCAGTCCACTTGTGATAAAGGAGCTAAAGGTTGATGTCACAGTGGCTACCCTGCAGAAGCTCACATTTTAAGGCTACTGCATCATGAACTCTAAAATCATCGTTGTTCTGCTGATCAGCAGGGCACTGATGATCATATATTCAAATGCAGAGCTTCTCAAGCTCTCAGCCTATTAACATAACTATCTATAAATAAACCCATTCTTCATTCATCCACCCAGCTCGTCTCTCTGAACTCGACCAGCTGTACAGTTTTGGTTTGCCCCTCCTGGACTATACGAGCTGAGGAAGTGTGTAATGTGAGTACCAGAACACACACCTTCTGCCATGCTAAACATGGAGTGACACGAGTTTTACATTGTTCAAGAGTGTGTGAGAAAGAGAGAGAGGCAGCAGGTGTTTCATTAAGACGGTTTGTTTGCTTGTTTGTTTCCCCATTGGACAAAGGTGTTGCCGCGGTGACAGCATTCATACGGTGGTCATTAGGGAGTTTGTTTGTTTGTTGACCAAATATAGAAGTTTCACACTGTCAGTGGTGCAAATTCATAGCATTACAGCTAACACACATACAATTTAAACAGTAACAGACGAAAACTTACGTACATGGGGAATACTATGAATCAGTTAGAGTCCAAATCTTGACCTTTTTGCACCAAGTATTTAAATTCTACATTTTATTTTAAAATGTGCCTAGAAACTGTCCTCTACAGGTTGGAAGCGTCTGCTGCAACTGACACTGCACTGCAACACTCAGAAACATCAATGTGAAACTCAAGGATTGTGGGAAATGTACAATGCTTTCCACATTATTAAGCAAATGACATTTTTCTCTTATTTTCCTAAAGATTAATGCAAATGTCAGTCATCAGCCATTACAGTATAATTCAAATGTTTTGGAACAAACTTCATAATGACAACCATTATTTTTTTTTTTTTATGTATTTTTGTGAAAGAGAGTCTGTCAAGCAAAACAGTGATTTGAATGTTATAATTTTGCCTTCAGTGACATAACAGACATCTGAAAATTGTATTACAAATGTTATTTTATTGTAAAATAAATAACAATGCTTCCAGTCACTGTCATGCCATTCATACTCTGGAACTGGACGGCCTCCACGGAACCCCCTATATGCCCACGTCCTCTCCTGCTTGCGTGTCCCCTGCCACTGCCTGTGGATTATAGAAGTAAAATAATATATAATATGTTTTATATATATATAATATATAATCTATCATATACAATTTTTATTTGTTCTTACCTCTTTTTCTGCCAACAGACGGTGTTGTAGAACAGCATGGGGTTTGCTCTTCTCTCAAGTCTGCTTCTGAAATCACAGGAGCATGAGTGATGGTTTCATTCAATAAATTTGGCTGAATAATCAGTGGGTTCCTAACGTTAACCTACCTCCATCGCTCTGGGACGGAGAACAAGATCCACTCCGCTCACTCGGCAGCCATTCCTCAGAGTCTGGGTTGGAAAAGTCTGAAGAGTCGTCGCTGTATGCCCGACGCACGGGGAAGACCTAATGGCATTCTTTAGCCTCTTGGCCGGCCGAGGCAGATAATTGACTGCGCTGATCTGTGGATTCGCTGTCGTTAAGATCAGTGTCGGTTTCAGTAAGTAAGTGATTTCTCAGACAAAAGTTTAAAGTTTCTTCCAGCATCTATTTTAGAACTTTTAGCTTCGATTAGTTCTGTACCGATCGCTCTGCTCTTTGACCCCAGGGTCTCCACCACTGATCTCTGTGGCTTTGATCTGCCGTCTCTTCCGTGTTCTGACTACGTATCCCAGAAGCCCCAAAATTACTCACAGGGAGCGTGAGAGCGCCCCCTTGTGCCAGCCGCCGAAAAAACACTGATGTATATATATATGTCAATGTCACTCAAGCGTTGGCTTTTAAATGATGTATATATACGTCAATGGCACTCAATGAGTTAATCCATTTTTCCCCTCTATCTCCAAAAACACAATGCATATGGTAAATTCAACTGAATTAATTGTCACCTTATAATTCTAATAGCCTAAAATATTTGCCCTAATCTCAGCAAAAAAAGAGAAACGAGGGACTCCAATCCATCCTGAAAGTGTGTGTATAACATGAACAATAAAGCAACATAGCAACATCTCATCTTAATTTCACCTGAAACTAAAAGCCACAAATATGTGAAATATGAACATGCACAAGTGTGTTTTACTGATGCCTCCCATTTCGCCCTCTAATTGGAGCATCTTTACTTCTCTCCTGCCAACAAGGAAAGTACCTGGCACACATACATGCATCGAGATTCTTATTCTAGCCACGTAATCATAGATGTTAGCCAAAAGCAGTAAAATAATTAAATTAATCTGACTTGCATGAAGAGTGTTCATGGGTTTATACTAAAGGTGCTCTCTCTGAAATGCACTTCACAGGGTCGTATGTTGAGTTTGCATTTTTAGAGGATGCTGCATGTGCATGACTGCTATAAGTGTGTGTTTTTGTGTGTGTTTATGTGTGAGTGTTGCGTGAAGGATACCGTTAGCTGAACAAATCTCCCCCTGTGGTAATGACGGGTGGCAGGCTGCCAGGCAGACAGATAATACCACAGTAGTAGGTGACTGAGTGATTTCAACTAGAGGCTGTTTCACCTTAGCAACGGTGCTCAAACTGCAGGTCAGGGCCCACCAGCGGTCACATAGTGATGTCAGGAATGTGACAGTGTTTGTTCTTCAAGGAGAGAAGTGCAAAGTCACAGTTAAAACTATTTTCCTCATTCTTGCTTGCATTGATAAGGAAGGTGCTAGGTTTGTACTACAGGGAAATTATCCTGTTGTTTTAAAAAGTGGAGGACTGATAATCAATAATATCCTTATTCATGACTGAAGTGATGACCTCTGAGTCTGACCTGTGCCAATAAGGGGACAAAACTTTATTGGGCTACAAAAGATGGCCACATGTTCATGGATTAAATTCATAGATATACAGATCCAGATGTACCGATGTACACAGCAGACCCCTTTTGCAAAATTTGCAATGACAATAGGGAACCCCCCTAAAGGGACCCCATATTCCAGCACCCACTCTTTTAACACTGCTTTGTGTCCCATGCATTTTTAGAGTACAAGTTTTTCCAATGATATTCCCAAAAGGATAATACATAGCATATTAACAATATTCCCAAGACAGCCATGCTCCTGTAATGAAATTTCCAGGGTCGGAAACTATGATGTTGTTATCATGTCCAGAGCTAACATTTTGCATCCAGCCACTTCCTAGTTATCATTTACTGTCTAGTTGAAACATCCTCTACTACAACGTCTGACCACAAATGCTGACTTCACATTCTCTTTGACATACTGCATATTTGCAGCCATTTCTCTGGGCATTTAAAGCTTTACTTATCTCACTTTTGCAGGACATCCATCATATGAAACATCCGTCAACACTGCTATCCTCCTACTAAGAGAAGGATTAGTGAAATAAATGAATCTTCAAAACCTCTGTCAAACAAAGTAGAGCTTGTTTTGGATTCACATTTTTTTAATCTAAGACACTTCAAGACAGATGGGCTTTTATAACAAAATGTGGGGCTGTTATTGTTTTTAGAGTTCAATTTCATTGAGCATACAACAATATGAAATCAGCTTATGCAGCATGGACCACAAATGCAATAAAGAGGGGAAGTAGAACACTTCCCTTGCTAAAAATCCAGACCCCTGCATACAGATTCTACATTTTTATGTTTGTTAATAGAGGTTCAGCTTCCTTAACACCTTCAAAAAGTCTGCCAGTTTAAGCATTTTTCTGACTGAAGCACATGTGATGCTTTCTTTTTCTTGCTATTTAAACTTTCATGTGCGTAAACTCACACTACTTTTGTTTCAGTTTCTCATACATTGATGCTTAAATGTGAAAGACCGCAGGAGTCAGCAGGTCAAGTGTTTCAGTGTTACATAAAGGATTCAAATGGTCAACTTGGCGTGCAGCTTAGTCACCAAGACAACAGTTAGATTTCACAGTATAATGCATGGGAAACTGGGCAAACAAAGCAGACAGACACAGAGACAGACCTACACTCACATCTATGCACAAACACACTCTGGTAGAAGTGATTAAACTCAGCAGGACTGCAGACCTCAGCACTCTTCTCCATTTACTGACAGCTTTAGAAATCTGGTTGTGTGTTTTTGTGAGTATTGTCTTGCACTAGACAACCCCCTCCTCACACCAAGACACCCCCCAGGCATAAACATGTCTTTACATGACACCAATGCTATCTGTCTCTGTCTGCCACAAAGGGAAACAAGGAGACTGGAACATGGAGCCAGAGTCAACAGCCTGATGGAGCAGATAAAGACAGATCATGTTTGGTCAACTCTGTGTTTGTGTACCTCTCCTCCTCTCTCGCTCCTGGAGGAGGCGCAAAGAAGTGAGAAGGTGCAGGCGGTGGAGGTGATTGTGGACTCCGAGCTCCAGCAGGTCATACTCTGAGAGGTGGAGCAGGTCCTGGAAAACACAAAAATACAATATTATAGCTTTAGGGAGAAGATAGCTGTACAAATATATTAATCAAACCAAAGAAATATTCTGAGAGATTATAAATAAATAAATCCAGGGCTGAAATGTGAAAAAATAGAGTATGACTCAGTATCCTTTAGAGCAGTGGTTCTCAACCGGTCCGGCATCAGGACCAACTAGTCTGTCTTACAACAGATCGCAACCCAAGTTTCCAAAAGATTTTCAACAATGCATGTTTAGTTAATAGAATATGTTGCAAGTTTGGAGCATGATTGGACCAAAACACCTGATAAAAAAAGAAAAGATACAAAACTGACAAATTTTATAGCCTCTTTCCCCATCATTATGAGTCAATTTTTGCACATTTTCCAAAGAACTTGTGAAATTCCTTCATTATCATGGAAAAAGTAGCCATTTATTGCAAGAAAAGGAGATACATTAGTTGAAATATTGACCAAACATTTTAATTCATCCAATTTCACTATAAAATGGTACAATAAAAGGAACCAATGCATGTCCAATGAGGACTTCAGGACTTTTGCCATCTTTTTTTCCAGATACCTAGTCACGACCCACTGAAAGCTGCTCCACGACCCACTTTTGGGTCCCAACCCACCAGTTGAGAACCACTGATTTAAAGCTCCTGTCAGGTACTTTAGCTTGTGTTGATTGGCTCCCCCTTTAGGATAAAGTGTTATATCTCATGCAGGAAAATAATGAAGAGAAGGTTGTTTCTTCAAATGCTAATAATCTGATTTGACACCTGCCTGCTGCAGTTACAGGAACTGCGATTGTTTCACTATGCTTTTGTAGCTCATACAGAGATACCAGTATTGATTTTGATATTTTTTAAGACATATAAACTCCTCCAAAGAAGTGAAGACTTGAGACGTGAAGAAGTTTTAGCCTCTCCTCCAAAAGGCTTCATCAGTCCAACTGAAAAATCCTTCTGGAGCCTTTAGGAATCTTAATCAAGTCCAGCTATCTCTTCTGGATCAAGCTTTGGGATAACCATGACCTGGATGACTGAGAACCTACACAGACAGAGGATTCTGAAGAGAGCAAAACATCACAAGAAGCAAAAAGACCATTTGACTGACAAGGCTCAGTAAATTCAAATTCAAAAACTTTATTTGTCCTGAGTAGGCATTTCAAGAGAAAGCACTGTCACCTGAACAGGGACATGTACCCTGAACCATCAGATTAAAAGTCTGATGTTCTGGGGTGCAGATGCCCCATGTACAAGGGCGGCCTGGGTTTAAGTCTGGCCTGTGGCTCTTCCACTGCATGTCATTCCCCACTCTCTCATCACTGTTTCTCTATCCACTGTCCAGTCTTTACAATAAAGGCAAAATAATCCCAAAATAAATCCTTAAAAAGTCCCAGGCTTCATCAGATACAATTGGAATTAGTGCAAAAAGGACTGTGCTAGTGTCTACAGCCCGTTAAGTGCACGTCGAGTATGTTTATGTGCCTTCAAGTGCTACCATGATGTCTGCAGCATAAGCTTAATGGCTACAGTAGTGAGGGTAATTCATTACAGGCTGGTTGAGATGGCTTTGTAAGAGTCTAAACTGATAAACCAAATATGAATTTGACAATTTTTTTGAGCAAGATTGATTTATTTGCAATATTTATTTGTATGTAGCCTTAGAAATAACCTGAGTTAGATTACTTTCTATACCAGGTAAAGCTGCTTAACATAAGACAGTGGTGGCAGCAATGGCAGTGATAATGACAAAGCCATCACAATCTGTTCTTCAGGTTGTTGCCCTCCCAACCAGTTTGTATATATCTCTTTAAGGCTTTAAAATCAAACACCTGCCTCCTTCTAAATGACATTTCTTCTCTTCCATTGGCTGGTTACTCTCCTTTGCCAAAGCTCCCTCGACACAATGCAGCCAAACTAAATTGGTCTAAGCCAGTGGTTCTCAACCTTTTCAGCCCGTGACCCCCAAAATATAGGTGCCAGAGACCGGGGACCCCCGCTGTACCTGAAGGTGGTTTAACACAGCTATGCACATTCAGGAATAGTCATGTGCAGACAAGGCCACCCATCAGGAGGGATAAGGGGAAAGGTTTCCGGGACCCAGCCAAACATGGGGGCCCATGGAGGTCAGAAAAATCGTGGTCCAATGTGAAGTTAGGGTGTGAAAACCATTTGTATATTTGATCTAAATAATAGCCACATCTATGAAGGCAACAAATATCTCTATCTATTCATTAGTTTAGTGAATAGCCTTCTTAAAATGAAAATAACTTTTGTTAAAAACATATTTAAAATGGGTAAAAAATTGTTTTGATTAGTTAATAATGGCAAAACATGGTGGAAAAAGGTGTAGAAATGTATTTTTAAAGAACATAAATGGGTTAAAAGTGGCAAAATGTAGATACAAGTGGCAAAAATAACCAAAAATTAATTGAATTGACAAAACTGGGCACAAAAAGTGGTAAAACAGGGTTAAAAAGTGACTTAAATGGCTTCAACGTGCAAAAAGTTGGGGGAAATTAGGTGGACTGGGATGAGAAATTGATATAAACTGGCTAAAATGGAATAACTGTGGTTAAAGTGGGCAAAAAGGGGTGCAAAATGTGGTTAATAGTGGTAATAATGAGGCAACAGTAGGCAGAAAGTGGCAAGAATTGGTTCAGAAGTGACAAAAACAGGTAGAAAAAAGTGGTGGAAAGGGTATAAAATTGACACAAAGTGGCAAAAGTGTGCTAAAATTGGCAAAGTTGGTGTAAAAAAGTGATGAAAAGGGGTTAAAAATGTTAAATTTGGTCTAAAGTGGCAACAGTGTAATTCAAAAAATATTTTTAGTCTTTTGAGGTCATCTGGTGACCCCCTCTCAGTGTCTTGCAACCCCCAATGGGGTCCCGACCCCAAGGTTGAGAACCACTGGTCTGAGCCATTTTGTGGATTAATTTCTCATAATGAGGGATTTGATTGAACTGGGGAGGCAACTTTTAACAGCTTTTTCCCTCTTTATTTTTATCTTACTGACAAAATGAAAACTGTGGTCTAAGGTTTAGTAAATACACCTTATAGCAGAGCTGAGCAGCACGCCTCTGCATGTAATCTTCTATTATTTTTGTTGATTGAGATATAAATGTGATGAATGCTTTATTTAGTAAGTCAGACATTGGGGTGTTATTTTGTAGACATTGCTTCACAGGTTGGCGACTCCAGCATAGCTTAAAAAAACTGCTGAGACCACTGATGACCTCCTTCCCCCGATAAGTGTGCCGTCTCCTCCCCTCATCGTCCTGTCATTACAGCATTGTCTTAAACACACAAACAAACACACCCTGCCTCACTTCAACACACAACGTGGTATTAACACAAACGACCCCTGAAATAACCCGCAGAGGGAGCAGACACTGAGGCTTTGAACCAGAACTCAACCTTGTACAGTCAAGGAACTACACTAACACACCCTTGGAGACACACACAGTGTATCATCACAGGAGGCTTCTATCTCAAACTAAAGCCGTGTTGTTTTCCTTTCTCAACAATAAGCCCATTCTCCGAGTTCATCACAAACACTGCTCTATTTAGACTACACACGTGTACAGTGGGCAAACCCATGAATATAAACACACACAAACATGAGGGGAACAGAGCACAATCACAGTTCAGTCACTCTGAGTCACAACCAGCCAGCTGGAAGATCCACAACCACACAAGCATACCTGAATACCAAAGCAGCCAGTTTCACACAAACACAGTCAGATCCGCCCACTCACTCACATATGAACATGTACACACACACACACACGCTGCAGAGACGCAACATTATCAACGGCAAATAAATAAAGAACATTATGAAAAGTGATTTGACAAGCACATATTGCAGTACTCTTGTCTTTACCAGCAGATGACACCTTCTACATTTGGCTTCTCTTGCTCAATATCAGTAAAAAAGAGAGGTCTAGATATGACAGAAGTTCACTGTATGGGCAAAAGTATTTGGGCACACCTGTTAATTATTGAATTCAGGTGTTCCGCTCAGACCTGTTACCACAGGTGCATAAAATCAAGCACCCAGCCATGCAGTCTCCATTTGCAAACTTTTGTGATCCTAAATGTGCAATAAGATGGTTTGTGAAATTTCACCCCTGCTGGATTTTCCACAGTCGACTGTAAGTGGTATTATTAGAAAATGGAGGCATTTAGGAAAAACAGCAACTTAGCCACAAAGCAGAAGACCACTTAAAAATCCCAGAGTGGGGCCAACACCTGCAAAGGTGCAACACTCTTCTGATTCCACAGCCAGAGTCCTAATCTTCCACTGGTACTACTACTACTAATAATAAGAATAATGATAATAATAATAATAATAATAGTAACTAAAACAATCCCAACATGTTTTATTTTTCTCATTCCACGACTTAACATCGTTTTTACATTTGTAAAGATGAACAGTCCCCTTCAGCTGAAAAAACGTAAAACGTATTCTAAAGGATTGTGGGCGACACAGTGGTTCAGGGGTTAGCGCTGTTGCCTCACAGCAGGAAGGTCCCTAGTTCACTTCTCGTTCAGGGCCTTTCTGTGCGCAGTTTGCACAATCTCCCATGCAGGAGTGGGTTCTCTCAGGGTACTCCAGCTTCCTCCCACCTCCAAAAACATGAGCATTAGGTTAATTGGTGACTCTAGATTGGCCGTAGGTGTGAGTGTGAGCGTGCAGGGTATCCATTTCAGGTTCAAATGACTAGAATATTTATATTGGGTGATAAATGAAACACTTATTTTTAGTTTAGGACAATTTAAAATAATTACGTCTGCTTAACCTTCAAACATAGTTTCTATGAAGCTAAAAAATATAGATTTATCTGATTTTTTTAAAAATTAACTGATTCAATTAAAATATTTGTGTAATTTATTACTTCATTTTCTTAAGTTCAACCAATGTTTTACTTTTTTCAGTGTGATATGAAATATCCTGAAGTCATAAAAATGTGAGAAACACGAAGACTAAAAATAACTAGTTAAAAAGAAATATGGGAAAACAAATTAACTTGTGTTTTCATTTCATATTTTCAATTTTGCATTGCACAATAATGAATTCAATCTATTATTTGGACTTTTATTCATATTTTGACCATTTTGAATTGATTGTTTTGACTTTATCTAATATTATGTTTTTTCCATTTATAATTTTGACTTTTTATGTCATATTTTGACTTTGTCAATTTATTATTTTCACTTTATCTCGACTTTCAACCTTTTCATTTGATTATTTTGACTTTTTATCTAACATTTTGACCTTTACAATGTAGTATTTAGACCTTCATATCATATTTTGACCTTTCAGGTGCATCATTTTCAATTTAAAGCCATATTTTTGACTTAAAAACATGATCGTGACTCTCTTTTTTTTATCTATATTTGCCTTTTTTTAAGGATTATTTTAACATCTAATTTTGTGTTTGGACCTTTAGAACAAATAAGTTTGACTTTTTATTTTAGATATAGAGCCTTAACTTTTCTATTTTTTCCCCCATAATTTATAACTGGTGAAAAATGAGGTTGACAGTTTGGTTAAATGTGGACCCTGTTAGGCCCTCAGGTTAGACCTAAATTCAGAATCCAGCCCCTTCTGTGATTGAGTTTGACACCCCTGCTTTAAATGAACACATGCATGCAACAAGTGGTCAAACCACTGCAAAGGCACAGACACTAGCGTGTGTGCACACCTTCACACAGCTGGTCATTACTCTAACATGTCCACACAGCTCAGTAATAACATGCTAGTATTTAAAGGAAGACTCAGTCTGTTCTGTTGATGTTTAACATGTAACACACGTCTCTGAGTGTGTGTGAGAGAGACACACTGCTGTCATATCACACCCCTCATCTCTCTGATAATCTCCCCCGTCCTCCCCGTGTCGCTCTCGTCTCCCTTTGTGCTCAGCAGCAGGCTGACATGTTGTCTTTATTCTTTCTTTCTGAGCTGAACAACAAAACAAACTCTCACAGCAAAGTTGACACAGCAGCTGTCAGAGTTGGTTTTACTCGGCTGAGTGTTGTTGTAATGATGAAGATGCTAGAGGATAAAAAGATGGAGCACTGAGGGTAGAGACAGCATGGGGTATAAAGACCTCAACTCAAAAATGCATCACTTCAGTTGGTGGTCATTTCGTTTGCTCTTGAGCTACAAAGATCAGCCTGATAAACGATTTAAGGGGAAACATATCTGCAAATGTGTCACAAGAAACTGATAGTTTCGGTCATTTTTAAACCAATGCATCAAAAGATTGTGTTATCACTGCCTAAAGCTCTTTAAAACATGTTTTCTGTATTCATTAGTGAATCCTAAATACTGCAAGGTTATAATCTAATACAATCAGTTCACCTTACTGGCACAAACAAAGAGTCAGGAGCTGAACTTTGGACCTTTTGTGTTCCCGTAGCTGTTGGTAACACTGATGATGATCGCTCAGATGGTTTTATGGGTTTGTTGTGTTAGTGAGCAGACAGAATGGCTGAGATTCACTGAGCTGGATATTGTTGTTTTAATATGCAGAGAGGGGATAGCGACAATTCTCCACAGCTACTATGAATGGAAGCGCTAGAGTATGATGAGAGCACAATTTTAAGCTCTACCTATTCTCCAGTTGCCGGGATTTTACTCTGCGGGCACATTACTTACTTTGGGCATCTATTAATAAGACTTTCCACTACAATTCTACTGTTTGTATGTGCAGTAAGCTCATGAGTAGCTCCAGTGTAAAGGGCTAAATGGTACTGTAACACGTAGTTCCTCTTGCCTCATCTTGTTTCCTTGTATCTCTGTCTTTTTCCATTTTTCTCTGCAAACCTTCTCCATCAAGCCTTTGCTAATGACACCAGTGCATTCTGGGTAAACATTAGCCAGAGGCCATTGAATTATTCATGTCTTATTGGCTAATCTATCTCCTTTGTTATCCAATGGCTGTGCTGAATTTAGATTGAAGTTTTCTAATGCAGGGATGTTAAAACAGCTCGTGTATCACCGTCCATTCAGGCTAATGGAGTTTTATTGCACAGATTTATAAAGGCTGCAGAGGGGAACTCTCTAAATGACAGTTTGTGACCAAAATAGAAACATTTTCTCATGCAACATGAACATTTACTGAGGAGAACCCTTTAAAGCAGCTTTTTAAAGGGCCATTTCACCCAAATTAGCCCGTAAGGCTTGATCGACTCTGAACATTTGGAAAGCTTCAGTTTTGTGTTCTAAATCCAAATCTGACAGTATTTAAGCTTAAAATGTCCACAGCAATGATATCTATCCTCACAATATAATATATACAAAATAAGCTGTATTATACCTCAGATTGGTACAGATATATTGGGAACAGGGAGCTTGATATTCTTGGTTTCATCACTTTTATTGTTCCACAATTGCAGGTTATTTTTTACACTGACAAAGTGACAAAGTATATTGGATATATATTTTTATTTCATCAGTTACATATCATGTGATATATACTATATATAAAGCAGAGGCTCAGGTGCTTGGAGTCAGTCTTAGTTTATTAGTTTGTTTGATGTTATTTTCTGCTAGTCAAATTCAAATTTTATTGATAAAAAGGTAGTGCTGGGCAGTATGGACCCAAAATCATACCTCAATATTTTATTTCTTGGCTGCAAAATAGCTTAAATATACCCAAAAGTTTGTGCCTACATACTACATACTGCCCAGCCTTTGCCCAGAGTCCTACACAGCTATTTGCAGCAATGCATGTTGACAAAGACACAACTGTTTCCTAACTTATAATTAACAGAGCAGTGAGGATTAATCCATCTTACATGAGTGACAAGCAGATGAGTTAACAGTGATTGAAGATGAACACCGAATCTTTTTATATGAGTCTGTTAACAGAGACGGCAGTCTGCAGTGTTGTTCACACACTTCACTGTTAAACTGACCTACATTAGGACAGATCTTTTTCCATCACTCTGCATTTGTGTATAAAGACATGCACAATCTCTACCCCTCTCACTCTGAAGTTGGTTTAAATTAATTCAAAAGTAATAACCTACCAAGGATCCTTTCTTGCCTTTAGCTCGTTCACTTTCCAGATGATAAGATGACATATTCTTGCATTTTTCCCTCGGGCTAATTTGTAAGATTATAAAGCAGGCCAAAGCACAAACAACAACCCATTTGGGGTCGCGAAACACTGAGAGAGGGTCTCCAGAAGTCTTAAAAAAACTAAGAACACCTTTCAGGTGTACACTGTTGCCACTTAACACCAATTTTGCCTAATTCTAACCCACGTTTATCACTTTTTCCCACCAATCATAACACATTTTTGCAAATTAAAACCCATTTTATGTAAATTTTAAACCACTTTGACCACTTTTTTCTGCCTGTTTTTGCAACTTCTAAACCAAATGTTGTAACTCTCTGACTGTTGTTGGCTCTGTGGACACATTATTGCCTCTACTAACCCCTTTAACCACTTTTTAAGCCACATTTCACAATTTGATATGCCCATTTTTGCCAGTTTCTGACCATTTCTAACCCTTTTTCCCACTTCATATCAGTTTTCGTCCCATTTAACCAATTTCCACCTTCTTTTGCCACTTAAAAGCCATTTGAGCCACTTTTGAATCCCCTTTTACCACTCAATATGCCTGTTTTTGCCATTTTTGGATTATTTTTTGCAACTTTTATCCAATTTCACCACCTTTCCTGCCATTTTTTGCCATTATCAACCCATTTTAGCTATTTTTAATGTATTTTTATTCTGTTTTTAACAAAAGGATTTACATTTTTAAGAGGGCTACTTACTACACAGATGAATTAAAATTGGTTTCTTTGATAAGAGTGGTTATTATTCAGGTTAAATATAAAATACCACAGTTTAACTTTACAATGGACCATGATTTTGCTGGCCCCCAGTTTGGATGGGCCCAAGAAAAGCTCTCCCCTTTATCCCCCCTGAGGGGCAGCCTTATCTGTACATGACTGTTGTAGAATGTGCATGGTTGTGTTCAACCACCTTCAGGAACAGTGGGGGTACCCGGTCTCTGGCACCTTTATTTTGGGGGTCGAGGGCTGAAAAGGTTGAGAACCACTGAGTTAACCTACCAACATAAAAAGCTGCAGGTTGACTTGGAGCGGAAAAAAGTGATCAAATACATCACTGAAATTTGGGCTGATTGTTTCATTTGCTCCTGACCTTAGGGCCTTCTTCAGCACTGTCAGCACCCTAACTTCCTTCACCTGTGATATTAGGCTGTATAAATACTGATGAAACAGCAGGACCTTTATTAATCTGTAAAATCCCATCATGATTTCTTTCTGTTCATTGGCTTAAAGTTGTGGAAAAAAATATCAATCATTTAAGGACAATCCTTTTTAATTGCATCCATATATTGGAAAACTTTACCGTAATCTGTTTTAAACTTTAGTTTTTGTCACTTTCAGTCTCTTCACACATACTTTTACATAGGCAGGGGCATAGCTGGGGATTTTCTGCCCCAAGAAAAAATATTACACAGGGCCCCCCTTCACCAGCTAGACAAACAAGAAATGTATTTTTAAACCATAATTTCTGCATTTATGAGCAATGTTTTTTAGTTACATAAAATTTCTTGCATTTTTGCGCAGCGCTGGACTACACTATTTGGACATTTTTAATGTCACAGTATTTTACTTTATTCTATTTGATACAAGTTTAAGTCTGTTGACCGATTAATTTAGTCACTTTTGATTCAACAATGAAACTTATAACTTAGAAAAAAATGAATAAAAACACACTTTTAATTGCAGGCTTCCCAACGGCCCCTCCCTACTGTGGGATCGGGTAATCAGTACCTTTTTCCCCCCTACGCTACGCCCATGTACATAGGTTACAATGCCTCTGTGTGTTTTTGGGTCTCTGAGAGAACAGATAAGAAGTGTTGTGAAAACTTTAAGAATTTGTTCCTATAACCTTGTGGCTATGTTTGGTCTACTAACATGGAGCTATGAGTTACAAAATAGGAAAACCAGTCTGAGTTTAGTTTCTGTTTCTGTGTGCATGTGTTCACTTTACCTCCACTCCATCATATTCCTGCTCCAGCGCTGTGCAGTACTGCGGCAGTCCCAGCTGGCTCAGCCATCGGGAGATAGACTGGTGCTTCATGGAGATGCTGGTACTCAAACATGCATGAATGAAGAGGAACACAAACCTGGAACAGGAAAGGAATGAGTCAATTTATTTAAGATGACTTGCAAAACCAGAAGCTAAACTACTTTTTTTAAAAGCCTGTTTGCATGTGATGTCACATTGTCTGTCCCACCCCAGCCTGGATGACAAAAGGGACATCTGGCAGCCTTGTAGAAGGGGGGTTCCTTTTATTTCCAAAAAGTTGACCTTTCTAAAGTTTCTCCCATCATTTTTAGATTTACTTTGAGTCTGGAGTGAAGTGCAGCTGCACCATATGTTGTGTCTCACTTGTGCAAGTTCTGAAAACATTCATTTAAGTTATTATATCATTTGTCGTATTATCATGGGAATCACATTGTCTGTCATTGCCACTCTTAAATTTTTATCTTTTGCTACTTTAACTGCTATTGAAGATCTGCTTGTGTCATTTAAGTTAACTTTGTTATTTATTGTTAAACTTTGTGTTCATTTTCTGTTGACCTCTTATTTGACTTCATCTCCTCTCCTCTGACTGTTGATGCTTAATTTATTATTTCCTAAGTTTGTGTCTTTGCTGTCTGTTGAAACACTCTATTGCATTGTTTTAAATGTGATATATGAACAAAATTACTACTTTTATTATTATAATAATTATTATTATTAGTAGTAGTAGTAGTAGTGGAAGGAGAATGAAAATGGTTTTTATAACAATCAGTGCTTCTGTTTGGTTTAGTTTTAATTTTGTTGTATTAGTTCAGAATTACTGACCGTTGTTATGTACAGTATGTACATTTCTGCCAACCAAGAGGCTCCCATTCAAAACAATAGAACAGTATAACAAGTACAGACCAGCCCTGACAGTCTGCCTATCTCTGCTGTTTACTTTGATCAATAAAACGACACCTTGTTAGGCTTTTTTACTTAAAAAAAATAAATACATCTGTTTCCTAAAGTTCTAATAATGAGGGACAACCACACTTAAATACTAATGCACTCAAGGTACAAGGATGCACATGTGCTAAAGTGTTGCTTCCAGCAGGAACGTGAAAGTGCACGTTTAAGTGCATTTCACCCTCTTTATGAGAAGTTCATGAATGAAAACAGATGGGTTTTTTTCTGTTAGGTAAATGAACCTTATGAGGTGCTATTTGTATTGAACAGAGTCCTCAATTCAAAACAAGAAGTAGCACTCAGAAGGAGGTAACAGTGGTGGGCGGTGCTGAGCAGTGCTGGGTTTAACTTGCTGGAAATGCCAAGTTTGAGGGTTCCCTGTTACAGAGGTGAGTTTATAACTAATAGCGGCCTTCATGACAAGACGCCTCCTGTTACTATCATAAAAATTAAGAACTTCTCTGTCTGACAAAACTTTATGAAATATGAGCTACTGTAAGGACTCATTTTAAAAATGCATACTACATAGGAATGGTCACTTTTTTAGAATACATTTTGGGGCTTTTTATGCCTTTATTTAGAGAGGAGGACAGTAGATGGAGCCAGAAACAGGGATGAGCAATCTGGGAAGAGACATGCAGGAAAGGAGCCACAGCCGGACTTGAACCTGGGTAACCCACGTCATGGGGCACAACCTAAACCATCTGCACCCCTGTGCCACTTTTTAAATCATAATAGATATTTCAGTGCAGAAAATGTACATACTGTATCTTTATTACAGGATTTATACAGAGTATCTGAGATTAAATGCAATACTTTTAACACCTTTATAAGACCCTCTGTAAATTTTAAAACCCCTGTTGTATCTTAAGCTGTCTCATTGCCAGCAGTTTTTTTTAATTGTGAGACTGAAGTGTGATAACATTAAAAATATCTGTAGTATTTGTTACTATATGCAAATTAGGCTTTCTTGGAGCGTTCTGAGGTTAGACTGATTAAAAGACTTTGGACTGATACTATAAAGCAGCAAGCAATGATTTGATTTTTCTTAAGCTGCCTAGAGGTAGTCACACCACAATCTAGAAGTATATTTTCAAGTTCTGTACTGCAGTTAAAGTTTGAAAGTAGAAAAGCTAAGCCCTTATAGCCTTGCATTTATGGCTTTTCTGTACTTTTTAAGAGTCTTGGTTTGATTTATCAACTTCTAAGACTTTACAAGTCCCTGCAGACACCCTGCATCAAAGATGGTTACATATTTATTTTGAAAATCAAACTGACTTAAATTCGAGACATTTTGGCTCTGAGGGGGGCTTTTTCAATCCTCAGAGCCCTGCTGGCTGAGTACTTGGACAAATATATACTTGACTATTGCCCTCAAGTTCCCAGCAGTAACCGGTGTAGTGCACATTTTGTTGACAGAAAGTTACACTGCTGAAATGTCAGTTTCAGCTGTGGAAAATGTGCATCTTATGAATCAAAAATGCAAATGTCTCATTTGTAACAAAAAGGAGGAGATGGGCTAAAGCTTACACTAGAAAAAGCCGGTGTTGCTGATGACCTTCGACCAAATGACATGCTAAAAACAGAGAATAATCACAAATGCCTTTGTTTTGTTTGCATATTTCAACATTTTAATGAAAAACTAAATAAGAGGTATTCATGTGAACCACTACATAGGCAGGAAGACTTTTGGATGCTTGAAGATCACTGCAGGCATACAGAGAAATGCCGATTTTAGCCAACTCTTAACAAGTTTCTCTGTTTGTGAACTCCCTCAAAGTGACTCCGCTCATTTGACTGAGTTACTGAGAGTTGTGTTAAGTTGTCTAATTCTATTATATTACTGTCTGGTACTTTCATAGCTTAGAAATACACTTTAAATATGATTATTGTTTAAAATGCATTATCCAACACCAGTACTGCTGCTGTGATTCATATCATGGTACTTTAAAATCTAAGTGCTAGAATGACAGCACTGAGTTTCTCACAGCTCGTCCTTTCTCAGCCTTCAGGGCTGATTAGCAGCAATATTACAGACACTTTAGTGCTGTAAACACCCAAGGGTGATGATGTCTACTTGTCAACAGAGGGCTGATACCAAGACTGAGAAATCAAACTGTGTCTGTATCTGCTGCCAGTCCAGATAGAAGCACGAAACACTAAACAGACTCTCAGCAAACAGAGGAGTCAGACACTGGGAACAGGAGCTGATATCAGCCAAACACCAGGGCCAATTACTGCCACAAATTAACCACATCACTACAGCAACACAAATATAGATATATAAATGAACATGAGGTGATGATTAAGGAAGGAGCTTCAATGCTGAGATAAAACTTGGAAAGTATGAAGAAAGTTACAGGAAAATCCAAAAAATTGGAAGAAAAACACTATATTGCCAAAGGATTCAATATGACGTCCATCCTATGTTTGCAGCTATAACAGCTTCAACTCTTCTGGGAAGGCCTTCCACAAGGTTTAGGAGTGTGTTTATGGGAATTTTTGACCATTCTTCCAGAAACGCATTTGTGAGGTCACACACTGATGTTGGACGAGAAGGCCTGGCTCTCAGTCTCCGCTCTAATTCATCCAAAAGGTGTTCTATCGGGTTGAGGTCAGGACTCTGTGCAGGCCAGTCAAGTTCATCCACACCAAACTCTCTCATCAATGTCTTTATGGACCTTGCTTTGTGCACTGGTGCACAGTCATGTTGGAACAGGAAGGGGCCATCCCCAAACTGTTCCCACAAAGTTGGGAGCATGGAATTGTCCAGAATCTCTGGGTATGCTGAAGCCTTCAGAGTCCCTTTCACTGGAATTAAGGGGCCAAGCCCAGCTCCTGAAAAACAAGCCCACACCATAATCCCCCCTCCACCAAACTGTACACTTGGCACAATGCAGTCAGACAAGTACCATTCTCCTGGCCTAACCGCCAAACCCAGACTCATCCATCAGATTGCCAGATGGAGAAATGGGATTCGTCACCCAAGAGAACGCGTCTCCACTGCTCTAGAGTCCAGTGGTGGCGTGCTTTACACCACTGCATCTGACACTTTGCATTGCACTTGGTGATGAATAACTGAAAGTCAATTATTTGGATGGGTGAGTGAATACTTTTGTCGATATAGTGTATTTAGAAAAAGCCTGTTAGCCACCACTCAGTAGACTGGATGTTAACAGTTCATCCAGACAAGACAGAGCCAAACCCTATAGGGGGAATAGCTAGTTTAAAAATACGCTGTCTCAGTGTTCACTACTGTTGATAATGCAGAATAAGGCTGATATTGACCTGGTATCATTTTAGAACTATGTGATATCATAAATACCTGAGAATTGACCCCCTTACAATGATGTTTCTGCTGCATCAGGAGGACAAGTAGGATTTTTCCTTCCTTTCCTGCCACCTAATCCAACACACGTTTTCATGACTTCATCTGTGGAGGTTTCTGTGATCTTTCAAGATTTCCAACCAGCCACATGGACTCCTTTGGAGCTCTTTTACAAGATAAACCACTCACACTATCAGGGAAAATCTTCAACACTTTAAAACGACAAACAGCTGCTTATTTGGATCATCTGGTGGAAAGATGCTGAAAAGTTCCTGATATCTGTGTACAGGAGACAGAAACAGAGCTGTAGACAGACAGGGTGTGGTTTTCAAAGGTTTCCTTGGCATCTTTTAGCTGAAAAAGCTCCTCAATTAACCCAAGTCATTTGACGGGAAGACTTAACAGCACAGTTTTATGGTTGTCATATGGGGTGCAGTAGTGCTTAAACTCTTTTCCCTTTCTAATATCCCTGTAGAAAGTAAGAATTTGGCATCCATGTGGTAGTATCAAATAGAAGAGACCTAGATGCTCATTTCTTGTAAACATCATAGTTAAGATAAGGTTCATCCTAAACAGACAGGCAAAAAACATTTATTAATGCTTCTCAAGCACAAAAGTCATTAAAATGACAGGACAATCCAGTATAATAACAGACCACTGCAGAAAACTTCATGATGAATATGTGCCAGAGACTGATGGGGAAACGGTAAAATATTAAATACACTTTATCTTGTGCAATGCTTTTCTGGCTTCCTGACAACTCAAAGTGCTTTTACACTACTTCAGTCAGTCAGCTCACATTTGTGATTGTTCAAGCATTTATTATGGCAGCATAACAGATTGTTTGGCACTTCATCACTCAGATCACACATATTTTTTTTGCATGCAGAATTTTAGGAGTGATGGGATAACATCTTTAAACCCCCTGTCAGAGCCTAAGAAGTGGATGCTGGGATGGAGGTGGGTTGAAAGTGAGTGAGCAGTACCGATTCAGGACAGAGCTGGCAAATGCAGAGCAGAAGGAGAGAGCAGAAATCCTGCAGCTTAAATAGACCAACAAATTAGGAGGATGTGTGTTGTGCAGTGTGATTTGATAATGATGCATGTCAGGTGTGAAATCAGCATGCTCAAGTCAACTGGCTGAACTATCCTGCAGGCGTTGCTCCATATGTCATTTTCAACCATACACACCATATTCACACACTGATTGCAGAGGATGCAAAATAGTATGTCCATCAGTATTAACTAATCTCATTCATACTCAGCGACACACTGATGACTCAGCAGCTGGAGCTATTTGGGGTGAAGTGCCTTGCCCAAGCACACTTTAACATGTGACTCTAAGAGTGGAGGATCCAACCCCTGACCTCCGGGTTGAAAGATGAACAACTCTACAACTGTGCCATGGGGGATAGATTTCTGCTCTGACAAGAGATTCAGAGAACATGCACCTTATAACTGATTTGCAAATGGTAATTTCCTTTTTTTCAGTTCTTTCAAGCCCTAAGTTGATATTAAATCTATTCCATTTTCCAGTTATAAGTAAAGAAAAATCTGGAACAAACTTTGCATTGCTATATATGAAGCAGTCTTATCTTATCAGCTATTTATATCTGTTTCAAGCATTCCGATACCAAATAGTAATCATTAATTTATTGCTTTGTGTGGAGGCATCTCAATGTGTACTGAAAATGATTTGATTTGCTTCAGAGAAAGAACATTTTCATAGCAGCTTTTGTCTGCAAAGACTGGGAGAAAAAGCAGAATGCTTTGTTTATTACTAAGCTGGGAAAGCATCATGCAGTATTGTAGGACTGACACCTTCCAGTTAGTGGGTCGATTGGTTGGTCGATGAGCTCTTATCTGATCAGGATCTATATGGGTCTGACGGTCGCTTACATGTGCACGGGTAGTAGGCAGCAGTGTGGATAGAGTAAGAAACATATTGAAGTAGACAGTGCTGTCCTCCATCACTGCTTTAACTCCTACAGCCTTTAAATCACCAGTCAGCAAATAGGATGCATAGGTCCCTTTATCATCTCGTTGAAATATGCACATCAGAGTGTCTGTTTCAGAGCAGATAGAGAGCAGAATATGGGACAGCGAGGTCTCCCCAGCTGCAGGCTTTTTTATTCTGCTATACCAAGCTGAGAAAACACTGCATGCTGTCTGGAACCATTGGTCTTGTTAATAGTTGTTTTAAATTGAAACAAAAATATCTGATGCTATCTTATAGACAAGTGGTTCTCAACCTTTTCAGCCTGCAACCCCCAAAATAAAGGTGACAGAGACCAGGACCCCCACTGTACCTAAAGGGGGTTGAACAGCCATGCACAATCAAGAATAGTCATGTGCAGACAAGGTTGCCCATATGGGAGTTAAAGGGAGAGCTTTCTGGGGCCCAGCCAAACTGGGGGCCCATGGAGGTCGGAAAAATCATGGTCCATTGTAAAGTAAAGCTGTGACATCCGTATTTTATATTTAACCTACAAAATAACCACTCCTGTCAAAGAAACATATATATTTTTAATCATTTGTATAGTAAATAGCCTTGTTAAAAATATAAATCCCTTTTGTTAAACAAAATCAAAATGGGTTAAAAATTGCTAAAATGGGCCAATAATGGCAAAAAATGGAGGAAAAGGTGGTGAAAATGGGTTACAAGTGGCAAAAAAAAATCTACAAAAATTGCAAAAAGGGGATAAAGTGTCAAAAATGGGCATACATAATGGTAAAAATTGGTTAAACTGTGGCTGAAATGGCTTTAAATTGGCAAAAATGTGTGGAAATTTGGTGAAATTAGATAACAAATTGATATAAACTAGCAAGAAAGGGTTACCTGAGAAAGAAAAAATAGGCAGTTTTGGCAGAAGTTGGTTAAACTGACAAAGATGGACATGTCAAATAGTGAAACAATTGGGCATAAAAAGAGGTTAAAATGGGTTAAGAGTGGCAAGAACGAGTCAACAGAGGCAACATTAGACTGAAGTGGTAAAAGCTGGTTTAGAGGTGGCAAAAACAGGCAGAAACAAAGTGGTGGAAATGGTTTAAAATGGCAAAAATATATGAAAATTAATGGGAAACATGATGAAAAGGGGTTGAAATTTGGCAAAATTGGTGTAAAGTAGCAACAGTGTAATTTAAAAAATATTCTTAGTTTTTTAGGGCATCTGGAGACCCCCTCTGAGTGTCACAACCCCAAGGGGTCAAGATCCCAAGGTTGAGAACCACTGGTTTATATGATTTTAAATAGTTATCATGGTGTAATCACGCAAATTATCCCCTCTGATAAATGGCAGTGTCAAAGCTGGTGGTCTCTTCAGTCAGTTGTGATTCCAGTATGACATGATGAGGATAAAAATGCTAAATAATTCTTTAAAAAGATTCTCTGCCAATTTTTGAGTTAATTTTGACTACCAGGAGGACACAATTGGAATAAATTGATCTTTAGGTGCAGGGTTTTTTTTAATGACAAATTGATTGGTTAGTGGGGGTAATTTCAGTGGACAAGTTTTTCTATGGTTGCTTACAAGCCTACAATTTTCTAACTGCTTATAATGAATTTACTTTGTGGAACACTGCTTTGGTATTTGTGGTGTCTTATAATCCCATGAGGGTTGGGCACTTTTTGTGCATAGCATGCAAATAAAGTGCAATCAATCAGTCAAATATGTGATTGCTCAGACTGCACCTGGAGGTGGTCTGGGAAGCCTACATCCAGACTGGACTGCTTTTGCAAATACAACACTCAGTGGCATTCAAGACCACCCCAGCTGATGTGATCTGCTGTTTTCCACAAGTAAACAAAAACATGGTCTTACTAATGCCTGTTGAACCTTGCTCAGAGTGATGGGAACTGTGACTCTTTTTAGGAACCTAGATTATTTGGCTCAGCTCAGTAATAAAAGCCGAATTTTCAGTTATCAAATGGTCATTTAGCACCATTTTTCCTTTTTTTATATCTTAAAAACAACAACAAAAAAAAAAGGAAAAGGAAACTGTCTCTCAAATGAGAGCCTGCTTTAGTTGCTCACAAAATGAGCCAGCTGTTACACAGCCGTTTGTCCATGAACAACACATCACAACTCCCGCGTAACTTGCATTCTTGAGTTTTCATTTCAGACTAACCAGAACCCTAAAGGACTTATTTGCTAAAAAGTACATTACTGTGCCATTTAAAAGCATCTTTATGAGGGAGAAAAGCTGTTAAAGAGGCACCACTAGCCTTTCAGCTCAAGGCCGATTTGCTTCCATTCATTCTTTTTGCCAGTGGCTTCACTGCACTCAGTATGTAGTGATGCCAAGCCACAGTAAGATAGCCACAGAAATGATGCATGTGCTTTGTTTACATCAGAAGTGCTTACGTAATATCAGATCCTCACTAAAGATGTACTGTGTAGACTCAGTACAAAAGTACAGTCACTTTGTATCTGAATGCCTAAAATGGTTAATTAATGCAACATGTAAACAGGGCCTTAAATTCTCATAATCTAAAACCCACATACATGGAAATCTATGCTAATAATCTTGTTCCTGATCAATAGGAAACATGTTTTTATTGATTTAGACAACAATGAGGTTCTGTGCTGTATTTAAGCAGCTGTGTGTTGTCAGCTTGCATCATTGTTTCTGTCATTGTCTCCTTTGTGTGCAGTTTGAGGCAGAGCACATGCACGTTAGAGGTGTGTGCATAGTCATTGTTCATGTGTGTGAGTGAGCACGTGCAATAAAACCCACTCCTACCCTGCTCAATCACTTAAGTGATGTCACAGAGATGTACATGATGTCAGTGGCTATCACTAGAGGTTGTTAGACCCCACCACACACACACACATCTTTCAGTCATATCAATCTCCTCTATGGCTGTGTCATCATGTAGATTAGAGCAGAGGAGTCGTTCATACAGTATATGGACTCCTGTCAGTGTCCTACAGCGTTTTTACTTTAACCTAATGGAGATCTGGAGGTCGTCCAGGAGAATGGCCGCCCTCTACGTCGATTTCACCACTCTGTGTCAGTGTTGTTATTTCATGCTGGCTCTACGTTTAGGTTTTAGACTTTAATACTTAGATATGCAAATGCCTGGTCATATTGTTCATCCACACTGGACGCTGTTTGAGGATTAACAGCAGTTAGCACATTTTTTTGAGCCATTAGCATCTGTAGTAAGCACTGGGTTAAAAAATGCTTTTCAGTGATTGGTTAAAGTAAGAGAAAATGTCATATCTGTGACAAAATTTTGGTTAGTTTGGATGTAAATCTCTACAAGTTAAGATCAACCTTATGTCTCCGTGGTACAACCAAACAAACTTTAGCAAGAATTTAACCAGTTTCAATGTAGGGTTTAGTGTGAGCTTTACACCATAGCTTAAGGCAGAACTTACATATAGCTGGTGCAATAGGCTACAGACCTGTTGAACATAAGGCTTAACATAAAAAGGGCTGTTCATGCCTGATCCCTGTGCAACCTGAAAGGGCTTGAGCAGTTTTGCAAGAAGAATTTAGTAAAATGGTAGTGTCTAGATGTGCAAGCCTGGTTGACACCTATCCACAGACTCAGTGCTGTGATTGCAGCCAAAGCTGCATCTACTAAATATGCATCGCTCCTTCCGTTGAAGTGGTGTGAACTAGCAGGTGTTAAGAACGTCGCAGAGTGGCCTGTTGCAGCAGTTGGAAGTTTCAACTCGTCTCCTTGTAAATCTTTAGTCAGTGCTTTTAAAAAGTGGTTTCATTTAAAGGCATTCTAAGGTGTAAAATATTCCAGAGGCATTCCAAAGGCATTTTTTGAAATTCCAGAGTTGATGCACTTCAGCCAAAACAATGTTTTTGTTTTTGTTTGTTTTTAACCTGTTTTCTTCTAAAATTGGACTTTCAGACAGACAGGACAGAGATTAGCACCAAGCTAAAACCGTGTCGGTGTACAACAGCTAAGAAATGTCATCCAAAGGCCTGAAGAAAACTCCACTGCAGGAGCAAATCGAGCAGGCTCGCTCTGAACTCCAGCTAAAAGAGGCCCAAAGAGCTGCGTTCAACAAAGAGGTTGAAGCCAGGGCGAACACTAGAAAAGCCTACGTCATACAGCTGAAGCAGGAGATCCAGCTGCTGAGGAAACAAATTGCTGAAGAAGGTAATCGAGATGCAAATGTGATCAAAGAGGCTCTACATGACAAACCCGAGTTATTGCATTTCTGCTCCAACATGTCAGTGGAGAAGGCCTTAGCATTTTTACGCCGAAAGAAACTGTTGTTGAAAAAAGAGCTCAATGTCCTCGATAATGGCATTCAGGTCAACCAACGGCGCCAGGAGGAGCTGAAAATGGAGTTAAAAAGAGCACAGTCTACTGCTGATGCTCAGACCCACGAACAACAGGAATTCTTCAAGAACCTTTCGGAGCTGAAGGAGAATGTGGAGAGGATTGAGTCAGAGACCAAGGAGCTGCAGAGCTGCATAGCTGATCTGCAGAAAGTCAAAAGTCAGCTGCAGAAAGAGGCTCTCACTTTTCCAGCCCAGATGGAGAAAGCAGAAGCAGAAAAGCTGAGGGACAAAAGAGAACTTGAGGACCTGCACTCCAGTCTCACCATCGCCCAGCAGTTAAACGAGGCTACAGAGGCCGAGTCAGAGCAGATGGAGAAATATTACAATGAGAAGCTCATGGAGGCAGAGAGCATTAAAGCTAACAAAAGGAAGCAGATAAAGGAGCTCCAGGCCCAAGTTGAAGAGCTCAGTAAAGAGATTCGGAGAAAAAACAAGCAGAGAGAGGAGCAGAGAAGAGATGCTGAGTGTAGCATCATGATGGCAGATGAGGGAGAAAAAGTCAGAGTCGTTTATAATGAAGATTTTCAGAGAATCAAGACGGCCACTGGTATTACCAATATACAGGATTTAAAACAGCACTTTCTCTCGATGGAGGAAACCCAGCAGCATCTGGTGAATCAGAAGGAGGAGAATGAGAAGATGCTGCAGCAACTGAACGGGGAGAAGGAGCTCCTGATCCAACAGTTTGAGGATGTGAAAGAAAAAGCACAAGCGAAACAGTCCAGAAACAACCAAGAGCTGGAGCTACATAAGCAGCAGATCCAGGATGCACAGCGTAGGTGTGACGCTGCTAAAGAGCAACTGAATAAGCTTGACAAAGCCAAAGTCACCATCCGAGTTTGTTTGGAGAATCTTGCTGAAAAACTTGAAAACATCAAACTACCCGAGGACAGAGCAGTTGTGGGGTCTCCTCCTGACTCAAACAAATATTTACTGGAGCTGCTTACTGAGTACGAGCTCAAGATGGACTTACTGTGGGAGAAGCTTCAGGGACAAGATCTGGCTGCTACCAAGACAGAGATGGAAGAGGTGGGCTTCTTACAGACCAGGGGACAACTGCAAGCTTCTAAGACCTTTGTAGAGCTGCCAGACGACCTCTCTGAGGAGGAAGATGAGAGTAGAAAGGATGACGATGACGTCCTCTCACGGGAGGAGCTGAAGCGCCAGTCTGAGAAGCTGATCAACAACTCCAGGTCCAAAAAGAAACGTGGGAAGAAAAAAGGAAGGCGGTAACTGAAAGGATACCACAGACTGCCCCTTTACCAACACCTTATAGATCCCTTCTAATAGCAAAATTTAAAAAAATATAAACGAGTATTGTGCACTTTTAAGGGCTGTCAAAGGTTGAATTTTTTTTTTAATTATTATCAATCTCAGGATTTCTGTAGTTAAGCCTTATTAGCAAGAAGGTTACTGGTTTGAATCCTGGTTAGACAGGGCCTTTCTGTGTGGAATTTGCATGTTCTCCCACTGCATGCATAGGTCTCTCCAACTCCAGAAGGAACTTCTTGTGGATTGGAAAGGAGAATTTATATTAAGTCATATTGGAAACAATAAATTTGTTTAAAAGCAATTAATCTATAGTAGCATAAATCTGAATATCAGGGTGTAAGAAGCTTTATGCTATAAAGGAGGAGACTGGGGTGGAGGAGGTTAAGCTTGGCCAGCAGCAGCATGATCCATCAGCATTAATGCAAGTAGACATCACTTAGAAGGAAGTCATCTTTAAATTCACCGCTGTGTTTAGAGAAAGAGCTGTGACTGGCTGTGATTTGCCCTTGGCAAAAAGTGCCCCCCCCCAAACTGAGCCTATGGTGGTAAACCAGTGTCAATAAAGTCACCAGCAAAATTTCTGCCATGGGAAGGATTTTTGCAGCACCATCATCAGCAGTTGAACCGCTTGTGTTGTGATGCGTACGAGTCATAAACAATGCTGCCATTAGTGTAACAATTTGTGATTTGTGAGAGACTGCAGCTCAGTTCCAGTCCAGTCATCAGCTTTCTTTGCTCTGACACAAAAGAGCAGCTGGATAACATGCCAAAAGTCACCCGTGTGTGTCCATGTGATTAGTGTGAGATAAGGTGTGAGATGTATCCTTGCCTCCTGAAGTTTGATGTCTGTAATAAAGGCAACATGAAGTGTGTGTGCTGGTCGTCTTTAGCCCAGCGCTGAAGCGACTCATATTGCAAACTACTGATATGTTCAAGCTGGATTACTGGGTGTGGCTCTGCTGATACTCCTCACAGAAGGGTGGAACTTTCTTCCAAGCAAGTAGGGCCAAATGAACTTGGGGCAGTGCTAACTCCCCACATGACATCATGAGGGAAAATCTGAGAACAGCTTGTTTCAGCACACGTTTTCTGAAAGGTGGGGCTGGGGGGGGTTCTGATTCTTGAGGGGATTGTGGAAAGGCCAGGGGCATATATTTTTGTTAGAAAGCCTGAAAAAGTGTATTTTGCATAATATGTGACCTTTAAATCAATGATAAACATGGTATTGCTGACAAATCCTTGATATTAAAAGTCCATAGTTATGGTTTTTCGCAAACTGCTTTTATTGAGGCCTCTGATTATGTATTTAAATGCATTATCTCTTTTAATTTTGCCATATTGCAATAAAATACCGTTAAAGTGAACGTCAAAGAAAAAAAATACAGTGATATATTTAGGCAACCTCAGGCCTGATGCAAGAGTAAATCCATCTCCAACTGTTTTATCTTGGTAAGTTAGTCTGACTTTGATTCAGACTAATGGGTCAGCATTTAAATGCATTTTCAAAGGCTTGTTTCAGTCAGATCAACACAATAAATCCACTTTTTCCTAACTCTATGTAAACAAAACGAGCGTAATGTAGCACAATGTAGTGGCAGGATGTATGAATTTATTGCTGTACTGGTATTTTGTCCAACCCCTTATCTCAAGTAACAATCCAAGCTTTTTATCAGCTTTCAGGGCCACATTGACCTTCACACATCTTCCTCATACAGTACGGATGACTTCAAGGACAGGCATATTTCAAGGGTAGATGTAGAATTCATCCTTCTAAGGCTTGTGTTCAAAAAAAGTTTCACTTGTTTACATGTCCGTTTATGATTGTGAATAAAAAAGCATAAAGAGAATTTAAATTTAAGCCATTTTTAAAAGTTCTATTAAAGATTTGGACTTAATCTTGTGTTGCAGTAGCATCAAGCTGGTCTCAGTGTCATTAGATTTCCACTAGTATTACATCAAATTTTAAAATAATGGTACTTTAAATGCCTACTCTGTGTGGATGCTTCAAAACTGGCCAGAGAGAGCTGCTCAATCATGTGAACTACAGCATGATCTCTTTTTAACACGGCTTGCAGATTTCTGTTTTGTTTACAGTGGAAGGACATGCTTTTATATATTACCCATAGCGCTGACAGGACAAGAAAACGGAGGAGAGGTCAGCAGAGATGAGTGGAAAAGAAGAGAGCATTGATGGAGGATATTCCCAGTAGAACCAGTACACAAGTTCACCATACAGAAAACTGAACCCCCAGTTTCCCCTGGAGGCTTCTTCTTCCCATCTGAAGCTTCATGTCCTCTCATCCCTGCTGGTTTGACCTCAGCTTTTTCCCATGACCACATTTCTCTGGAGCGCTGTCAAAGTGCTCATTGTATTATCGAATATAAATTGACCTATCCCAGAATCCCACTCACCAAACAGGCCTGAATATTTGACATCAGGCGGGCATCAAATACCCAAACAACAATGGCAAACATCAAACTCAAAGTCCAAAGTGTGCAGCACTAGAGGACAATTTTCCATTCTCTCAGTCTCTCTCTAATGCCTCTATTGGCCGCCTGCTTTAGTCCAAGGGCGTCCCCCTTTTTGCCAATCACATTACTCCGACACAATCCAACCAATTGAATTAAGCTGCAAAAATAACACCAGCATCACCGCCAAGACATTTCCAGCTACTGTGACTGAGCAGGGTGGCGCGATGTTTGATGAAGGACGTTAAGCAGAGATGGGTGACACTTTCAAAGAGTTATAGCCTGAGGTCAGCGTGCTAATAATGCAGGTGAGTTAAGGTCTCCTGTTTGTCCTGCATGACTGGCAAATGCATGTGCCGCAAGAACAAAGATGAATGCATACAAAATAAAAGCTGATTCACTCAAACTGAGGTCAATGCACTAAACAAAGACAAGTTCATATGTCTTATTTAAAACTGTCACACACACAGTTAATTATTACTGAAGTTGCATGCTAATTTGATCCATGTTTATACATGCACTCCTGCAAAATTCAACAGTTTCAAAACAGCCTGCCTCTTAAATCTTCCTATGGGCACATCTACATGAAGCAATTCGTACCATGCCCTCGAGCCCAGAGCCCAGTACACCTCCCAGGCCCTGGCACAGACAGAAGAGGTGGGCTTCAGTACAGTATGGGGCACTCTGGCATTTTTTTTTAAAAATGAATATGAGAAAAAGGTAAAAGTTGACAAGGTGCCATTACTGCAAGGACATCTTACTGCAGGATCTACACGAGTTCTCAGCTGCTCTAACATTCATGATAAACTAACTTTAGGATAAAAATAGGGAGTGCATGTACAAAAGCTGACCTCCCCTTACACAGACTGACTGACCACACAGGTAAGGACAGGTACGTGCCAGTTAGGCACTTTGCTGCATCAACAGTCCTGCTCTGGCCTCCTGGCTATAGTCCAGCACCAGGCCCATGCCCATTTCTCTAGGTATCCTCCCAGCTGACCCCTCCACGATGCATGTGGTCACCCAATGTGTCTGGACCAACTCACTAGGTCCTTGGCGCCCAGTATGCAGTGAGCTGGATCAGGCCTAGGAAAGCACACCAAGTGCCTGCAAAATCTCAGGTGTCCTTCCCTCATCAAACAGCTCACCCTTCCCATCCTTGCTCTCCTGAGCATGTCAGCATTAGACACACGGTCTTGCCAACAATAACCAAAGATGCACAGAAAGAGTTGACGGAGTCCAGCTGGTGCCTCTGGCCATCAGATTTGATGAGATTTGCATGCAATCATGCCCAAGTCTTCATGAATAGTCATGTAAAATCAGATCTAAACTTCACCTGTCTCTTTAAAAACTCATGCATTTGCACAGGCTCATTTTATAAGAGGAATGTTGTTGTGAAATAATCCTTAGTTTCCTTCAGAATAGACTCCAGTCTGTACAGGAACATATTGACCTGAGTGGTTGCCATGGTTGTCTCTTCTTCTGTCTTCTTTACTGATATTTTTGGACATTTTTCTACTTACTGTATCGAAGCAAATCCATACATAAGCATGCTTGGACACATGACAATGTTACTAATGTGAAAGCAGACCAACAGGGGAGATGGGAGCAGGCTTAAGCAAGGTGAAATTTATAAAGTAATGTCATATATAACATCTTTGTCCAGCTATACTGAATGGTAAGTTTTAGCAACATAAATCAGAAGTTCTTTAGTCTAAGGCTAACTTGGTTTTGAGATAATGACTACAGCCAGTTATATCGATGCTCTTTTGTTTCTAAGCTGCACCACATCATAAAAAGCATGATAATCAACCACATCCTAGAAATTTAAATCCAACTACAGTTCATTTTTACATGAACTTGTTATGAGCTGAGAGTTTGAAGCTCTGCGATCTCCCCAGAACTGATCCTGGGGTGTAAATATGAATGCCTGACAGAGGTGGAATATCATTTTCTGCCTGTGGTTGTGAGCTCGGCTGGAGAACGTGTCTGAAGCTGTCTGAATGTGTTTACCTGAAGGTTACAACTACAGGAGCAGCTGGAAGATGACGGAGGAACATGTTTCAGAGTGGATCAGGTGAGAAAATTAAAAACCGAGTCTCCTACAAGGAAATTATCTCTCTTTTTGCTTTTCATTCTGTCCTGAGATAAATCTTGTTTCTTTTCCTCGCTTCCATCTGCTCTCCTTTAAAGCTCGACAATTTTCTCATCTTTTCCACAGTTTTGTGGCTTATAATCTCTTTCTCCTCTCAATTCCGTGCCTCATATGCATTTCTTTGTAACTCAATCTCCTCATGTCCTAAATTTTGTGCTTAACTACTGTCTGCTTCTTTGTGCAATCTTCCCCTCACAAGTCGATCCATTTACTCTACAATTTCCCCTCAGACAGTTGAATAAAGAGTTACAGCCACTTCACAGCTGCCTGCATTTGATGCACACATAAGCAGAGATTAAACCAGTGCCTTGGGGTTTGTGCAGTTGAAAACTTCATCGAGTTATCTTTTGCTCGCTCTCCCTCTCTTGCAGCCACGCAGGTGCATATCAAGCATGGCTGGGCTTGCAGTAAAGTAGCCACACAGCAGCAAACACCTTATTTAAGTGAAATGTAAGATGACTTTCACTGTGTCTGTGCTGCAGGCGGAGGAGCCGGTGCCATGCTGCATCACCAAATCAGCACTTCTATTTAGTTTGGATGTTTGCCTTTGGGATGTTTCATTTTCTCTCTGCAACAGAACTGATTTCAATGTCTCTTAAGAGGTAAAAACTCCAGCTTTACAGGGTATTTAAATCCAAGTGTGCCTCTGTATTTATTTTACAAGCCAGAAGGGAAACAAGGAAATTACTTTGGTTGTGTAATTCAACCCTAATAAAGCTTTACATTTCTCATTAAAACTTGCCTCCTGTAATTTTCACTTAGAGAAATATGCTCTCATGTTGTTTAAATCATGACTGACATTTATATATGGCGAATAAATCTCATAAAGATTCAATACGTTCAAAAGTTTGGTTCTGTGGCTTTTAAACACACGTCTGGTTCAATGTTTGAAGTATTTTCCAGGAGCTGTGAGCCAACATGTTTCTGCACCTTCATTATGTGCACCATAAAACATCATATGCACAAGAAATATGCAACGTGTCATTACTTGAATGGAATTGATTTATTATAAGAATGTGACAACTCTTTATCATTAGAGATAAAGCATTGCAATGAAGTCTGGCAACATACTTGCACTGTGGTTTAATCATTCTTTGCACTTTTAATGAAAGTATGGATATCTTCTGCCATTATGTTGCAGAAAAGTCACTGATTTTTGTAATGAGTAGAAATATGCTTCAAAAGATGTCAGATTTCATCAAATGCAAGTTCCCTGGTGGTATCAGCTCAGAGATAGGCGAGGGGAGAAGGAGAAGGGAGGTATAATTTACATGACTCAGCTCTGAGGTAAGGGCATTCCTGGAGAAGCTGCCTGGCTTCAGCACATACTGTAAACCAAAACACAGCTTATTATGAGCATCTGTTTTTTCTGAGATGGGCAGGAGAGAGTCCATCCAGATATAAAGTGGTCTTTCAGAAAAGCTTCACTTTTTCCATTAAGTTTCAATGCAAACTTTTAAATATACTGGCTGTGAAATTATGTCTGCTTCATGAAATTATTTGCAAAAACAAACGTGAAAAGAAGGACTGACAGAAGAAGATGCCTTTGAAAATCCTTCAGAAGGAAAGGCCTTTTAGATACTAATTTACTTTGAATACATTTTGGTACAGTTTTTAGGTTGAGCTAATCCCTAACTGCATATTTTGAATAATGTTTTGAAATATATTTTGAATTTGTGTCAAAAACTATTAATTTTTACTGTATATTTTAATAGGTTTTATATCTCAATGATATATTTCAGCACATTTATTGCCTACATGCTTTGTATTTAACTCTGTAAAGCACTTTCAATAGTTAATATATGCTGCTCTGTAGGTAAAGTTACCTTGCCTTGTCTTGCAAAATCCTCCACAAAGACATTTGTTTTTTAATCTTTGGCAAAGTGATTTTGAATCTGCATCTAAAGCTCTTATTGCATACTCTATAGCTATCTTGCAGTGCAACAAACGTGCAACCTCCTATTTAAGTGCATACATATCCTAGAGATAGTTTAAAGCATAGCTACATCTTCCTCCGAGTAATTCACACAACTTTATATTATCTACTGGGCTTTTCAAGTAACTGATAAGTCTTACCTTGTAAGAGTGGCAGAGAGCCGGTGCAGCAGACTACAGCATGCACGCTGCACTTTTTGCTGAAGATGCTGAGCAGAGTTAATGTAGAAGCTCTGATAGTGGTAGGATCGTCCAGGCACGTCGTGAATGTTTTATCCAGGTTGGAATCGGCGAATTGCATCGAGTTCTGTCGTTGTCGACACTTCAGCTCAGGTCTGCAACACGTCTCAACCACGAAGTACCTGTCAGCACTGAGAGAGAGACAGAGAGAGAGAGAGAGAGAGAGAGAGAGAGAGAGAGAGACGCTGCCTTCACGCACCGAGATTAGACTCGGTCTGCAGGGGCAGAGTGAGGTCACAATACAAATCAAGGCAAAGTATGCAGCAATTTACCTCCAGCTGCAATAAATAACATAAATAAGGGCACAAAGACACTTGAGGCACTTAAATTCTCCCTGTGCATAATCAGCCTCGTATCAGTATCACCTAGAATGACAAACAAATAAAGATGCAGGTTAGTCCTTTTACAACACCAGTTCCGGAAAGTTGGGGCGCTGTGTTAAATGCAAATAAAAACAGAATGCAATGATTTAATAAACCCATATTTTATTTACAGTAGCTATAACAAAAACAACACATCAGATTTCATTTCATTAAAAACTTTTGAATTCATTTTGAATTTGATGGCAGCAACACATTTCAGAAAAGTAGGGACAGGAGGAGCATTTTGCAATTAATTAGGCTAGTTGGCAACAGGTCAGTAACATGACTGGGTATAAAAGGAGCATTTTGGAGAGGCAGAGTCTCCCAGAGGTGGGCAGAGGTTCACCAATCTGTGAAAAACTGCATCTAAAAATTGTGGAGCAATTTCAGAAAAAATCCTCAATGTAAAACTGTAAAGACTGTGAATATTCCACCATCTACAGTCTATAATGGCATCAAAAGATTCCGATAATCTGGAGAAATCTCTGTGTAAAAGAGACAAGGTTGAAGGTCAATATTGGAGGCCTGTGATGTTCAGGCCCTCAGGAAGCACTGCATTAATAACAGGCAGGAGTTGGCCGTGCCATCCACAAATGACGGTTCAAGCTGTGCCAGAAGAAGAAGCCATATGAGAGCATGATTCAGAAATGCGGCCGTTTTCTCTGGGTCAAAGCTCATTTAATAAGGACTGAGGAAAAACAGAAAACTGTTCTGTGGTCAGATAAAACACAATTTGAATTCTTCTTGGAGTCCACAAATGCTGTGTCCTGTGGTCTAAAGAGGAGAGGGACCATCCAGCTTGTTATCAGTTCTGAAGTCTTCATCTCTGATGGTTTGGGGCTGCATCAGTGCCTAAGGTACGGGCAGCTTACACATCTGGAAAAAAACTATCAATGCTGAAAAGTAGAGAGGTTTCAGAGCAATATATGCGCCCATCCAGACAATATCTCTTTCAGGGAAGGCCTGAGGATTTCAGCAAGACAATTCTAAACCACATACCACATCCATCACAGCAACATGGCTTCACAGTAGAAGATTCTAGGTACTAGACTTACCTGCCTGCAGACCTGACCTTTCACCTATAGAAGGTGCATAAATGAAGAATCTGGGGTGTGCAGGTGGTAGAGTGGTTTGAGGGAGGTGCTACCCATGTATGTGGGCAGCCTGGACTCGAATCCAGCCTGTGACCTTTTAGTGCAGCTCTCTCCCCACTCTCTTCCCTGTTTCTGAGTCTATCCACTGTCCTTCCTCTATCAAAAAATGTTAAAAAGGCATGAAAAGGCCCAAAAATAAATCTTAATAAAAAAAATAATAAAAATAAAAAATCCAGCAAAGAAGATCCAGGACTGTTGAGCAACTAGAATCCTTCATCAGAGAGAATAAGAGAACATTCCCCTCAAAATTCCAGCAACTGGTCTCCTCACTTCCCAGATGTTTACAGACTGTTGTTAAAAGAAGAGGGGATGATACACAACGGTAAACATGATGATGTTGTTAAACTACCTATCAATGCCAACAAGTGCATGAAGCACAGTTGCAGAACTTCTCCTTAAGGACTTTAAGGTTAATGTTTATGACTTTACAACTTATTTTTATTTAATATTGATATTTTTATCTGGGTTTTATGCCTTCACTGAGCATTATCAATGCTGTAAAGAACCCATTAAAAGGATACCCTGTAGTTCCTTTCTCTAAGCTCCTCCAGCAAACGTCCTCTCTTTGCAAGGTCAATTTTGGGAAATGAGACATCCAAGATGGGGTGCTTAAGTTCATATTTGGGTGGCAGTCCAGAGGAGGGAGATGATGAGACATCACAAGGTAGAGAGATATAAAGAAACGACTTTGGTAGCTTTCAAATGAGAGAACTTTAGTTCTGACATAAAAATTAGAAACAAAGATAATGATGCAGAAAAGAAGCTGGCAGGATGCAGATTTGGCATGTTCATGTTTTACTGTTAGTACTTTAAACATGCATGCAGCTGCTCAAAATGTGTCCGCACTTCTCTCATTTCTCCAATCTCCTGCCCTCCTGTGATAGTTTTTGTAAGTGCAGCACTCCGATCATTAGGAGGTCTTTTATTTTCTACATTCATACCTCCACACCTCCACCTGCTGGAACCTTTGGAAAATGCTCCAGTGTGTGGATTCTCTCAAACATTGGGACTAACATCCACCAAAATTTGAGGAATATTAGGTTTAGATTTAATGGGCGGTAGTTAGCGACCATTATCATTATATTGTAATCATCAGACTGTCTAAAATGCATAAATGCATATCCTTCTATCCATCCATCTTCCTCCTCTTATCAGAGGCCGGGTCCCAGAGGGAGCAGACTGAGCAAGTCCACCCAGACATCCTTCCCTCCACCAACACTTTCCAACTACATCTGGGGGATCCTGAGGCATTACCAGACCAGACAGAGTATATAATCCCCCCAGTGTCTCCTACCAGCTGGATGTGCCCAGAAGACCTCCAAAGGGAAGCACCTGTAGGGCGTCCTAATAAGATGCTCCAGCTGGTTCCAGCCACCCTCAAGAGAAAACAAATGTGGGTTTCTTACATCAGAGATCTCTGGATAATTACCCAGAGATCATGACCATAGGTGAGGGTTGGGAGGTAAATCAACCTGGAAATTGAAAACTTAGCCTTCTGGCTCAGCTTCTTCTCCACCACAACAGACAGGCACAATGCCTGCAGATTCTGCACTGATCCGCCTGCCAATCTTACTCATTCTACCCTCATTCATGAACAAGACCCCAAGTTATCTGATCTCCTTTAACAGGAGCAGAGACTCACTTCCCACTCAAGAGTGAGCATTCCATTTTTCAGCAGATAACAGACATTTGAGGTGCCGACCCTTAGCCTGACCGCTTCACACTAAGCTGGAAACCGCCACAATATCTGCTGGGGGTCCCCAGCTGAGAAAGGCAACAGAACTACATCATCTCCCTGCACACTGCAAACAGAATCAGAGATAAGGAGCAGCCCTGGCTGAGGCCAACAAGGCCACAATCTGGTTGGTTATATAGGGACCTGAAGCTTGCCACCACAGTTCCTGGGCCCCATATTCCAGCAGATCCCCCCACATGAAATGATTGCATTCCACAAAACATATGTAAACTGGATGAGCAAACTCCCATGCTCCCCCAAGAAGCTCTACTATAATATAAGGGTAAAATTTTGATACCAAAGTGTAATGAGTGTGCACAAGTTCACTTGCAATTTTTGACAACTGAGAACATTCTTTAGATTCTAATATGATGACAACCCCTGGGTAACTACAGTATTTCATTCATTTATATATTTCAGTTTTATTAAACAGACAATGTCTTCAGTGCAAGAGTTGGTTTTTATTGTATTTAACCGTTGACACAATCAGCAGAGAAACAAGGCATGACAAAGGACAGACAGAGACACACTGGAATCAGATTTTGTTGAACGCTGCTACGTCGACACTCTGAACCTAAAAGAACACAAAAACAAAAACAGGAGGTTTAATATTTCTGCAGGCTCTTGAAAATGTTCAAGTATAATAATTTTTTTTTTTTTAACCATTTGAAGTAGATTGTTGCAGAGTACTTACATAGTCTTCAAACTTGGTGATTTCCTCCTCCAACATGTCAGTTCCCACCTTGTCGTCCTCCACCACACATGCGATCTGGAGCTTCTTGATGCCGTAACCCACAGGAACGAGTTTGGACGTGCCCCATAACAGACCGTCAGCCTGCACAGAGCGCACGCACTCCTCCAGCTTGGCCATGTCTGTTTCATCATCCCACTAAAAAAATAAGACAGCATAAGTTTTAATTCTTGTTAAAGATCTGGTTGGTTTTGATCACTGCAGGGGAAAATTCATGCAGAAAGAAAAAAAAGACTTACAGGTTTGACGTCCAATAAGATGGAGGATTTGGCGATGAGGGCGGGCTTCTTGGCCTTCTTCTCAGCATACTCTTTCAATCTCTGCTCTTTGAGTTTCTCCGCCTCTTCGTCTTCATCACTTCCAAACAGGTCGAAGTCGTCGTCGTCCTCCTCTTCCTCCTCCACCTTTTTAACCGGAGCGCTGCTTTTCTGCTGGACGGCTGTGCCCTGAAAGAGTTTAATATAACCACAGGCTTACAAAAGAGGTCTGCAATGATGTACCAAATATGAGCTAAACACCAGGATCCAAATGTTCAACAGTAATCTGATCAGATTAAAATTATCTGATTGGATCAATTCTTGGAAATGAGTTGTTAAGACAAAAACAAGAGCAATAAATCAGATAAAATCAAGTAATCCAATGTTGGTTTTTAACTCAATAAACCTCCAGTTTCATGCCTGTAAATTTTGTAGTAGGACTGGGATAAAACTGAGGTTGCTCCTTTAGTATCTGAGTGGTTTTAGATCTGCCCTCTTTTAAAATGTGTCTAAAGTTAACTTTGGTTGTGACTTGGCGCTAAAAAAAAATTATCTTCTCCATGACATGGATTTCTTCAGTTGTTTTTTACACATTTACTTTAGTGTGGTGGGAAAAGGGATTGTCTTCTAAGGGCATCTGCTAAGCTCTGTAGGTTTGTGGATACTGGCGCCCCCCTGTGGACAAAGAATGTAGTAGGAAGTCTCATTCACAGTTGTAGTAATTTAGTTAAGGAGAAATCCCTGGACAAATTTGATTCAGTTAAGTTTTTATTTGAATAATTGGGACAAAAGTTAAATGGACTATTGATCCTAACTAACATTAATGCTATTTTCAAAATCAAACATTCTTATCAAGATTAAACCTTAAGAACAACAGAAACCAGATGTCCGATTGCTGGAAAAAATTGTGCATGTACTCACATTTGTGTAGGGTACTGAAGGAGCGGGAGCTGAAGTCACGGCTGCTGGGGATTTCTCCAGAACAGATACCCGACACTCCAGTTTGGAAAGTGCTGCCCTCAAGTCTTCAACAACTAAAAAAAAGGAGCAGAAAATATTATTCATCACTAACCTCTGCTAAAACCCTGATTTATACACCAATAATCCAGATTTTAGGGAAATACATGAAAGTAAACTAGTCTGCAGAATTTGTGACAGTCACAAAATGTCAGCATTCTCTAAAATATGTTCACTCTGCCTTAAAATCCAGAAATAGTGGGTTGTAAAAGCAAAGAAACTCTAATTAATGATATTTTTAGGACAGACAAAGGTACCTTTGTGTAAACTCTGGTTCTCCAGCTCCAGGCTCTTAATCCGAGAGACGAGTTCCCCTTGATCGGCTGCAGTGCTCGTGCTGCTCTGCTGCTGCTGCTTTAAGTAAAGACAGAAAAAAGAAAATCAACAGATATGTCGGAAGGGAATGTGAAAACCAAACCAGACAGTATGTCCTTGATCATATTTATAAAGAAAGTGAAAACACAACACACAGGCAGTGGCCCATCTCAGTAGCATCTACAGCCAAATACAAGATTGGGAGTGAAAAGCAGCTACTTGGATTGAGTTTGCAACACTCCACACACAAAAATAAACATCTAAAAGCTAAATAAACAGCTAAACTAAGGTTTGACTCTAGGAAACAGGAGCGTGGATGTGAGCAAGGTGTTGCCAGGGACACACACAGCTCGGGTGGCACTTACAAACTGGGACTGCTGGATCAGGGAAGGTTGACCAGACCCTCTGCTACACAGTGTAGACTTCAGCTGGTGGGAGGAGGAGGGGATTTTTTTTTACACATGAATAAAGGAGGGAGGGAGGAACACAACTGATGGAGGTACACGCTGCTGGAGGAGGAGGACAACCAAGGAAACACCAGTGATTTGAGAGCTCTTTACAAACTGCCATGATGCTATGGTACAATAACAGCCATGGATTTGTAACATGTTTGATTCTTGGTCATACAGCTGAGTAGTTTTGCACAGTAAGAGCAGTGCCATGAGTACATTCACCAACTTCAGGGCTATTTGTCCTGAAAAATTTGGCAGGTAGTGTCTAAAACCACCATGGGGACAGCAGCCTGCCTCTTTGATGAGCCCTTCCATCCCTGGAGAGAAACTGGGGAAACATCAGGAGGAAATACTTGCAGACTTGATGATTTAGCTTGCCAGTTAGCTTTTGTTTGTTGGTGATGCTGAGTGTGTGTGAAACTGTGTTTTTAGCCATGTTTGTATTTGAACTGTATTTGGGATATTACATAAACTCTAACTTCTATCTTTGGCTGTTTTTTAGAGCAAACTCTGAGAGTTGAACACTTGAACCATTCTAGACAACTGGACTGTTCAGTGTGAGCACACTGCATCATCAGGACCGTTGGTTGTACATTGTGAATGACTCACGCATACAGTATGAGCCGACATTTCACCATAAAATTTAATTGAAATGTGAGTCAGAAGCAGCACTTAGCCTGTACTTACCCCTGCTAGAGATTTCTGGATGTTCTCCCGGGCCCGAGCTATGTCTTGCAAGATGCTGTTGGCTCCAGCATCCTAAAAGCAAATAAATAAAGGTCAAAGATGGTTGATACAGGGTTGATACACATTTTCTAAATGCGAAATTTTAAGGCTTTTTAATGAACTGAACTGAAAAAAATTAATAAAATTCTTTTTTCACAGCTAAAAAGGACAGATTTCTGACACAGTGACAAGGTAGCACTGCCGTAACGTGGACCTTCATGCAAAAAATAATGATTTGAATTGAAAACATTTAGCTACAAAACAAAGATTGGACAAAGAAATGTCTAAGACAGGGGTGTCCAAACGTTTTCCCCAGAGGGCCACATATAAATATAAAAGGATGTTGGGGCCACTTTAATATCCACAAGGCGAGGTGTATGACATTAAGTCAGAAACAGAATAAAGGAGGAGCTGGGGTTTAGGAGGGTTGCAAGAGCAGCTTGCAGAGAGAGCAGCAGAGCCTGCCCAGGCAAGAGCAGTTTGAATAAGGCAGCGTGAGAGCGACTGGCCAATAGCATGCTTTAGGCAAATCAGCTGGCTATCAGCTCATGAGAGCTTGCATTATATCAGCTGTTCGGGACAGAGCTGGACTCCGTAGCCCGCCTGAACTAACCCTAAAAGCTAAATTTAATGGCTAACAAGGCAAATAGACAATCATTCCAGGTTTTTGGGGATGCAAATCAGATTTCAGGGGGCCCTGTTTGGACCTAGCTGCTACTGACTCAGCCCCTACAATATCACTGGTGCTGATATTGACTGCCAAAACTCATCAGGGAATTTGGAAACAAGATTTTATTATACTAATTGCCAATATTTTTACTTTGCACAGTGTTGTCTTAGTTTAGTCACAAAAAAAACATAAAAAATTCTTCTTGTTGAGAGGTTTGTTTACAGAATTAGCATGTTAGCACCATCTTATGCTGAAACTATGAAATACAATATAGCCAAGCACAAGCTCAATGTTCAAATGTGGGCCATACTTCATTTTATATCTAAAATTTGCTGTTGGCCAATCAAAGTTGGACCGCAGGCCTCATTTGGCCCCCAGGCCATAGTTTGCACACCCCTGGTCTAAGGCAACGTGCCTTCTACAATTCAAGACCTCTCAGTTAAAATTCATACTTTTTAAGACTTTAATGGCCTTAAAAGTCCAATTAAAGACTATTTAAGGGTCCAAGGCAAACCTGTGATAACCTATTTTGTTGCATTTTAGCAGTGGTCTTCGTTAGTTTCACTGCCTTCCTAGATTTGTTTTCTCTGGAAAAACAACGTAGAAAGACAAAGACTACAACATTGGCTTCAGCTGCAGGAAGGTTTTATACACTGTAAGTGATGCAGACAGATTGACTAAAGGTTTAAAACTGGCAAATTTTCCCTTCAATCTGAATACTGTGAACAAGTGGTTAAAAAAGCAAGCAATACAGGAAACCCTCTGGGGTAGTTCAGTACCTGTGTTGGTTGTGGGGCGCCGTTCATGTGCTCATAGTAGCGTCTCTCTGCCTCATCGTAGCGAGGTTTGTCAAACCAGATCTTCTCCTGGGCCAGAAAGTCTGCTGACGTCATTTTGCTACAGAGGAGAAAGTGAGGATGGAGAAGAGAGGGACGTGTGAACAGGAGGCAGGAGGTCAGGGAGAAAAGAACAAAAAAATCTGTATTACTACTTTGAGTAACTACTTGATATTCCTGACATTTTATCTATTTTTATATTATTACATAATTACATTATTTTTTTAATGATTTTAACTTCTGTTTTTTACACTACCCACAAAAAACACCCAACACAACCACACAAAAAGAAACTGGGTGATGATGAACTGGAAAAAATAATGGTTCATACATCATCTGTCATTCAGGAAAACTGAAAACATAACGAAGAAAATAAACAAAGACAAATAAAAAAGGGAGATAATAAAGGAAAAGGAAAATAGACCACACATTCAACGCATGAAAAAATGAAGAAAATCAATGAAGGGTAAAACTGAAAAATCTGGATCTGCTCCATTCTCCTGGTGTTTGTCATACTTGTCCCGCTTTGGGGCGTTGGAGGCGACTGACACCGCTTCTGGCCTCCGACCCTTCTTCACCACCACAGCCTCACTTCCACTGTGGCCATGGAAACGACTCTCTGCAGCATCATATCGCCACTTATCCACCCACACCCGCTCGCTGTCTGGGTGAAGGAAATGGCAAACCCCTTCTTCTGACTCCTCCTCCGTCTCTGGGACCTCAGCCGGCTCCTCTTCCTCCTGAATCGGAAGAAGAGCGTGGAAGACTTCAGCTTTCCCTGGCATGACCACTCGTTTCTCCTCCACGACCACCACTTCCTGCTCTTCCTCCTCCTCTTCTTCTTCTACAAGGCTCTGAGGATGGTCGCTACTCCTGGAGGTGGATGCACAGCTTGAACGTTTGGAGGAATTGTTCCCGTAAAGATTTTGGTAGAATGCTGCTTCAGCACGATCATAGAGCGGTTTCTCTAGCCAGACATCTCTCAGCAGCTCGATGGGAATGCGAGGGAGTCCATTGATTGATTGTCGATTGGTTGGCGTGACCACTGCTTGTTGGACAGGGGTTGCAGGCGTGGGAGCTAAAGATTGATATCCTTCATCGGGTGTTCTGGTTGTAATGGAGCGGTTAGGTGGAGATGGGAGGTTCAGGGAGTTGGGAATGGATCGGTGAGTGGATCCTTCAACAAAGCGGCGCTCTGCTTGGTCAAAACTTGTCTTGTTCACCCACACAGCTTGGATGACATGGTGGCAGGCCATCTGATCTCCATGTTGACACACCAGTCCTGAGGAAGATGGAGCAGGATTGGGTGGAGGAGTGGATGGAGAGTTTGAGTGTTTTCGTTGGGGTAGTGGTGATCTGTTTGACTGGGTGGTCCCATTAGAAGAGCTCACCAACCAGCACTGGTAAAGGCTCTCTGCTCGCTCGTACATGCTGCGCTCAAACCAGACATTAGCACACTCAGACTGCAGGCCAACCAGTCCTGGCTTTGAAGGCTGGCTTGTCTTTCTGTCCGTCTTCTGTTCCTCCTTGGTGTTGCTGTCCACCATCTCCTCAGGGTGACTATCAGAATTGGAAGAGCGTTTCTTGCGGCGTTGGCGGCTTTTCCCACTGCGTTTTCCATCTCCATTCAAGCTGCCGCTCTCTGGGGACGACGACTCTCCATTCCTCTGACCCAATTCAGTCTTGTTTCTACAACCCAAAGCTGCGTTTTTGGACCGCTCCACCTGGCCGTTACTTGGAGGTTGATCGTTCTCCGACTGATCCAATGCAGAGCACTGGGAGATCTTCTTAGACATCATCTTTGATCGGTTGCAGGAAATAAGACAGAAAACAACAAAGTACAGGCTTTTGGATTAGTTAGAGGGATAGAAGAGGGTTGAGACACAAAAAGGGACTGATCATTTAGACTCAACATAGAGCAGTGAATCACTGTAATATAGATTTTGTTTTGCTACAGAAACATCCAGCTCTGCACAACAAAATGGGGTCTACAAGTCACTCTCAAAGATGTAAGTAGAAAAAAAACATGCATAAAATCTGTAGAAATGCATGCCGATTAACTAAAATGATTTGTGAATGGATTCTACTTGTTTCACAATTTGAAAAGAGTCTTTTTCATTCAAAAAGTCAGGACCAGCTAGGAAGAAGCCAACTTTGTCTACGTTTTTGGACATTCATGATTTTTTGACCAGCTGTATAAGAATTACTTTCATCCCAGGTTATACCCACTTTGCAGTAATTTCTTTTTTTTTTTTTTCTTCTCTTTGGATACATCTCGTTCTAAATCAGAATATGACTTAGTTAAAAACTACAAAAGTGACACAAACCCTTTGGAAAGAAAAAGTTGGAAAATGACTGCTTTACAGTTCATCTTAACATATTTTAACCATAATATAACGTGTTTAACAAATTTATTAGATCACCTGTCATATTTGTCTCAGAGACCATCCAGCATCATGAAGTGCTTTAATATGGACGCTTTCATTTTCAGTGAGCTCTCTATGTTTTACCATTTTGATCAGGAATGAGGGATTTCAAACTTAATTCACCCAATTTGAGCCGGCTCACTGGGCTTCCCTGAGAAGTCAGAAATTATTTAAGCATAACATTCAATCACTAAAACTCATGTTTCTGTTCAGGAATGCAAGTAAATAACTATAATTTGACATATTAATCAAGAAATAATAATGTGCTTTACTATTTTTCAGTTTTTTGTAAATCAGTCAATTTGAAAATTCATGGATAACAATAATAATTATATTTTAGCATTAAAAATGTCATTTAAGTTAAAGAGCTTCTACATATTGGTGTATTAACCATTGCAGAAACATAAAAAATAATTTTGGTAATTACCAATGCTGTTAATTTAGGGCAGCTGTGGCATAAACTTTACTTTGGTTAGGGTTATGGTGGTTTAATAAATTTGTTAAGCACTGTATGTTTTTCAAAAATGATCGTGAACTGTTGAGCTCTCTGATTCTAGTTACTCAAAGCTGAAGTAAAATCAAGACTTGTATTTTGGCCATTTAAAATACTAAGGGGCCTATGCCTATTTAGAGTTTCCAACTGGACATTCTTAAGTCTGCTTGGCTATTTTTACACAAAAACATTGCTTAACAGTTGTTTTTGTTTGGTTTTGCATTAAGTTGCAAGTAGGACTTACTATGATAAATAAGAATTAATGGGGGGTGGGGGTGGGGGGCCCCTTGGGCCTCAAAATTGCTAAATCTGTCACTGGTCATGTATGACAAAAAAGCACTTGTAAATACTGGACTAGATCTTATTTATTTCATATTTTATGATTTGTTAGTTCTCTTGTATACCTGAGGGGTATTGATTTATTTTTTTTAATTCATTTATGTACAGGCTGGCTGCAGGAACACCATGTCCCATCTGGACACCTGTTAAACAGCCGGTTTTTACACTACTGGTTTACAGCCTGGTTCAACAAACCAAACGTGTCTTATTAGCTATGGTCTTCATGTGCTCTCACTGTACAGGGATGAATTTTTTTGTACCAAGATGGTTTTAAACATATTTATGAAAAAACTCACTGCGGACTGATTGGCGCGTCTCATTTGATTGACAGATAGCTTAACAGGCAGAAGCTCTGCTTCTGTCAACCAGAATGCTAGCTAGCTAGCTGACAGGAAGTCGTGCTTAGTGGGCAGGCTGTTAGGTTGATCCAAAGTTCGGTTAAGACCATGATTTCAATATGGAAGCTGCCGCGGATTGGCTTCAAGAGCTGTTTGAGTCCGCCTATTGTAAGCAGACAGCTGACGTCACACAGGGTTTGTCCAATTCTTTCTACAGTCTATGGTGGGGCCTTTACCAACAAACACTATCCTAATGAGGAAACCCTTTTCTTTAAATTCATAGTATCTCTGTAAAACTACTAAACTGTTAACTTTTACTGGTTACTTTTTACCTTTGTACAAATTTGCAGCTTCTGCTGTTTGGATATTGCACTTTAGCATAAAGTAACTTTGGAAACAACCTGAACAGATACTAAGCCTTACACAGGACTTACCAAGTCTTTGCATAACTAAATGAAAGCATGTTAAACAAGTGAAATGCTTCAGGCAGAACACTGACAGAATCTGAATACTCAAAAAAAATCACATACTGTCATTCAGAGATCTGTGAAAATCACCAACATGCTCATGCAAGTTTAGCCACAACTCAACAATTTGATTTTATGAAAAAACATCACACAAGTCATGCAGTCTTCATGGCGTTCAACTTTTCTGTCGCAATACAGGAAATGCATTCTTGTTTGGTGAATCAACATTTGAAAAGTCTTATTAGCACTGAAAACCACTAAAAAGACCACCGACTGAATAAAGATTTAGACAGTGTCTGGGAAGGCATTTCCTGCTAACTGTCTTTGAAAAAACTTAAAGCTCTAAACTCACCTTGCTGTGTAAAATGTTGAGCTTAAACTATTATCAGAGACAAATGCTCAACAAATTCTTTTTCATCCAGTTAACCGTAAGCCATTAAAAAAGAAATTTAACAATCACCACCTTGCAAAAATAATGACACTGATGACACAAAGGGTTTAAGTGTGGAAAACATGAACACAACTCAAACAAGGAAAAAAAAACAGGGTTTTAAATGAATACTCACTTGTCAAATTCTGAATGCAACAGGAGGGAAAAAAGCTAGGCGTTATTTTTTTACACTTAACATGAAACTAATCTTTTAAACAGACTTTATATGCTATCAATTTTGTTTACAGAGGAGATAAATGGGGAAAATACTCTGTAAAGATTATTCCAGATAACAGGCTTTGATTTTAGGAACACCCTGGAGGATCCCAAAACTTTTCCACTTTATAGAGTTTTCCTTAAATCCAAAATGAAATGCACCAGGGACAGTTAATTCTCCCCACAATCACGGAAAACATCCTATTCACTGTAATTATCAAAGGCAATGAGCAATATCTTAATGAAAATACAAGTACTGGCAGACTTAAGGGGAACAAGTGCAGTCTGTGATTCAGCAATTCTGTCAGCTTGGATCTAGTCTGATAGATTTTTGGACAACAAGAGACCCAAGTGGACAAAGAGTAATACGTTACATCTTAGAAAAACAAAATACATGAGCAAAACAGACAACTTAACTCCAATTTCCCTAATTTTTACAGGTTTAAACATCGATTTCTAAAACAGAATTTGTAACCACCTGCTAGTTTGCAATGCATGTTTGTCTCTATGCAATGGTTGAAACAGTATATGGTTGAGGAAAATGCAATTTCTCTATCTTGTATTAAAACTTTCCAAATCTGCTGCAGTGTTAATTTTGTTAAGCCTTATTTGCCTCATGTGCACTGCTGCTTGTGTAAATTTTAGAGAATGTGATTAGCTGATAAGCAAGCATATCTCTTACCTTAGATTAATCTCCAATAACAGACAGTGGAGAAAAAAACTCATTCATAAAGTTTAAGCTGGAAATATTTCTACTTTCGAAAAAACCCTTGTAGATACCTACAACGTGGCAATTCAAACTCTCGGTACTGCCCTATTTTACACCCCTCTTCATGTGTGGCATTTTCAGCAAATTTTCAAACAGGAAAAAAACAGAGAGCTACTTTAAGCTGCATATTAATACTGATTTGGTAGTCTAGTGAGTATTTCAGGCAGCAGCACTGTCTGAATAGGGATTGGCTAAAAATAACTTACCATGCCCATGTTTATAGTAACGAAGGAACAAGTCAACCCTGTGCAGCGGCATGGCTCAGTGCTGCTTTAAAGGTTGAATTAACTTTTCCACAAGTCTGCAAGGCTACGTGACTCAAGAATATCTGAGCCACTCAAAGAGAGGCCTTCACACTGCTGCTTCATGTTTCTCTTTTGAACAAGTATTTTTTGCCTTTATGTTTCAAGTAACTTAAAATTAAGCAAGTGTTTTATGCATCCATAGTAAATTCTTGCTGATTTACAGTCTACAATTGGAACAATGTGCCATGCCAATTAAATGAGTCAAGTCTTTTTAAGTCAACACATCAAGATGACTTTCTGGAAGTCTGATCTAATCTGTGGATGGGGTTAATTGTAGGTTTGGGAAGCCCTGATGACTTGCAGACTTCAGTGGAAAATGTTTGCAAAATCCCCGTTCTGCAAGCATGGGTAAATCTGGGAAGTTAAATTTAGCTGAATAGTTTTTGGACAATAAGAGGCCTTTAAGGAAGACACTTAAAATCAGGGGTCTTATTTGTGGTCGTTGTATGGCCTGAAATTTTCAGTTCAAACAAGTAAACATTGACCCATCCATATGAACATACTGGAGACAAGAGCAGCTGGCGGCACACATGGGTGAGGTGGCAAATTCAAGCCACTGAGGCCTCTGAGCCCTGCCATGCCACACATTTTAGTATCAAAGATTCAGCTTCATTCACCCTGAGCAAAGATGGCCAAATTGAAACGTGATCTTTTGAATTTAAAAAACACACACAAAAAAAAAAAAAAAAATATATATATATATATATATATATATATATATATATATATATATATAATTACAAAATATTCCCTTATCATTACAAGATATGAGTTTAATTTTGCAGTTTAGTATAAATATTACTGTGCTTTAAGACATGGAGTATACAGAGATGCATCTGCTTCACCCTCTGCCTTTCTGTCACCACATAAATCACCTGGAGGCATTTATTGCATACTTGAGTAAGGTGTGATCAAGCTTGGAAAGCCTAAACGCATTCATATTATGTCCTCATAATCATTCATAGAATAGGCCTAGCTCACCAGGATGAAACAAAAAGGAAGTAAATAAAGGTTTTGTTCACAGATCAAACTTCTCCGTAGTAGTAAACCATAGTGGGACAGAGAGATCGCTGACTTAAGTGGGTAAACTGACGTGAAATTGTGATTGATGGTGTATGATTTAGCACTGCATGAGAAGTGTATAAATGCAGCAGTAGTATTCGGTCACTCTGATTTCTTTTAGGACCTTGGCACTGCAGAGTGGCACTTCTGGCATGCACTGCTGACAGGCTGCGGTGCATGATGTGGACACCAGGAGGTTGATTACTGTGCGCAATAGGGTGGACTATGTGATATTTGCAGGTTATTGTCATTTAGAATAAATACAAATATTGCCAGCTTTACTGTTTAATTTTCAGTCTTTCCATTGTGCCATCATTTGTGGAAGTCACCCCTGATAACCTTTGTCAAATGTCCTTTCACCCTCGCCTCTTATGAGAGACCCTTTACTTTTAAAAAGCTGTCTGATGCCATGATTTTCATTTCAATGATAAATAAGGGGCACTCTGGGAAGCAAGAGGTTGAAAGGTGGGACAATGCTGCCAAGCGCTTTGCTTACTATGTATTAATGTTGGGTTTCTACAAGCAATATTAAAGTTTGAACAACCCCAGTGTTTGTTAAGTGACTGTAGATACTGTTTCTTATGAATTCCCGCAACACAAATAATGACTGACTGATTTAGAGACTATTTATTAGGGCTGACACCTTCCACTAAGTTAGCTGGCCGATTTGTTCTCATCTGACTAAATCAGCCATTTTTGACAGCATACTTTTGCTGTCAAAGATGGCTACAGATTTTTTTTTTTTAAATGAGAAGCTTAATTCTACAATAACACCTTAGTGACCAATTTGGTTGTTGACAACTAACCACCTAATTGGTGCTTCTTTCTTTGTTTTAATAAAATACACATTTCCTGCTTTAACCCTTCAATATTTACTTTTATATCACTTTGCCTCGACTTGGGTGACCTCAAATAAACTTTGCAAAGTGTCTGCTATCTCTTCTCCTTTGTGGAGTATCTTTTTGATATTGCTGTCTAATGCAACCAAATACATTTTTCATGTAATGACACATGCAAGGCAGGTTCACCTGCTGCTAAAGAGGTTAACACCTGGGCAGATGCTGTTGAAACCCCCGGAAAAAGAGTGGCATAGTAGCTCATACTTAGCTTGTTGTTTAGTAAAATACAAACGAATAAAATTCTGTTTTTGAGTTTCAACCAAACTACACATGCCAAAAGGATGGAAAAATTAAAAAGCCTGTACTTTATTATGATATTTCATATATATTGTGGTTTATTGATAGGAAAGGTTCGTGTTCAAGAGATTTAACACTTTCACCTACACGTTTAATATAAATCCGGACAATCTAATCCTGCAAGATGTTACACAATAAAAGGAAAAGTGAGTTTAAATTCACATCACAGCTGTCATCATCAAAGGTGTGCTATGCTAACCTTTTTAGCCATCTTTCAACATAGAAGTAGCTGGGATGAAATGTCAGTACATGGTTAGCCAATATGTTTTTATAGCCTATATAAAGAACGTTGTTTGTTTAAAATTTCAATATTAGAGAAGCCATTTTCATTTTAACTTTTGTATTAAAAAAAGGCACAGTGGGGGGAGGAAGGAGAAGACTGAATCCGGCTCCCCGCCGGCGTGACAGCAGTTAGCATTAGCTTTAGCATTAGCAAGCTTCCCTATTCAGCTAGTTAGCCGTCTGCTAGCCTCGGCTAACACAGGCTGTACACTCTGAATATTCATTAATTTAACAAATATGTCGGCTAAATATATCCCAGCAGTAATCCCCACAATGAAGCCCCGGCTGTCAGTGACTGTTATCGTTACTTACTGCTTTTATTTCAGTCTTGTCGGCGTTAAAGCAGGCCGGTGGATGAAACGTGCTTCTCCAGCCGTGAGTGACAACGGGAAGGAGGAAGAAGAGGAGGAGGAGGGAGAAGGAGAAGAGGAGGAGGTGAGGGCTGTAGAGGCGATGGGGGAGGGGGAGTTATGAATCATTAATGCTGCTCGGTGCCCCACGTACAACCTCATGTACTGTTGACTCTAAGTTATGAAGTAAAAAGACTGTTGGCTGTGACCTCCAAAGGTCATTGATATAATAGTGGATATTCCTTATAAATGACACTACAGAAACAGGATGTGTCTATTAAAAATCCTTTCTGTTTGTTGAACCTTTGACCCAGTGTGACCAGCTTTTACTTTTTATGACACTTCATGAGTAGCTGTAAAGCAACATATTTCCTCAACTGTTACACATGTGATGCAAGAAGGACTTTTGGCCCTTAACTTCTGAGGGTCCTACATGCACCGACACATGCAAGAGACATGTAAGGGTTATCACTGCAGTTCTAACTGCAAAAGTTTGGAAGCCCGAAGTCAGTGGTTCTCAACATGGGGGGTCAGGAACCCCTTAGGGGTTCGCCCGTTACCTTCCAAGTTAAAGAAGCATGCTTTAAGATGATTTTAAATTATATACTTTGCCCTTTTTGTGAAAAAATACATGCATAAAATTAGTTAAATGTAAAACAAAGACATGGTCATGGCCAGTCAGCACAGAATGTTAATTTCTCCAAATCTTAAAAAATATGACATTACAGGAGAAAAACATTGGTATATAAATAAATAAGCCAAGATCTTGAGATAAGCAAAATATACTCATTATCATACAAAAACAGAATATAGTATAATTCAGAAGTACCCAGACTTTCAGACTGTGACCCCAAAATGAACAGAGCCAGAGCCTGCAGATCCCCACCATCCCTGGGGGTGGTTAAAGCGTTTGATGTGCCTAAAAGCATCATTTATATATTTACATTTAGGGTGTTTTTGGACACATTACTTAAGCACTAATCTCATTTGATAGCAATGTTTCTATTGTAAATTAAACTAACTCTAAGGATTTTTTAAAAGCAAAGGATAAAATAGACCACTCTAAATTATTTTCAGTTTCTTTTGTTTCTGGTAAGGATCCTGAAACCTCCACTCTGGAAACCACTGATATAAAACTATAGTTCTCAACTGGTCAGGCATTTGGACCCACCACCAAGTCCTCATGATAAAGCTTAGTCTAGATTTTTAAACATGTTTCCACCACAAAAATGTATTTAATTAAAAATGAAGCAGTTTGGACCTCAGATAAAAAAAAAAAAACATGAATAAGCATGTCTGAAGTCTTGAGCTACAGAAGGAAATGCAGGTATTTCATATCTACTCTATTTTTCCTGAGATAGCGTGTTCATTTTAGCAATTTCTCAAGGACATTCCTCATTATCTTTATTTTTTTAAATCTTTTTTTTATATCACAAGAAATCAAGACAAATAAGTTAAAATCTTGTGAAAATGACTGAAATGTACTCGTAGAATAAAAGTTTTGAATGCATGTCTGCTTAGGGCTTCTGCAAGACTTTTTGCCCCCTTTATTTCCTTGCACACATTTGCTACCAACTTTTGGGTCCTGACCCATCAGTTGAGAATAACTGATAGAAAGCATGGATGCTTGTTCTCTTGAGGCCTGTACCCAAAGTTGGTATTTTTGTGGTAGTAGCACACATTTTGAATACAAAGCCAGTGTAGCTCAGTGTTGTATTTCAGCCTACATGTGTTGGGTATGTTCAAAATCAAAGGTTAGGAAGATCTTCTTCTGATGACAAAAAAAACAAAAACAAAACAAAGAGCCACAAATAATAACATCTGAGATGAAATCAGTAGTATTATGCAGGGGTGGAAAGTTTTTTGGGTGGCACTTGTGACTACATTTTTAAGTACTTTTAAAATCAGTAAAAGTTCTTATACTCATGTATGTTTTGGGAGAAGTATTGCACTTCATTGCAGTCAAAAAGCATCAGGTACTGAGTAAAAAAATAAAATATCTAAATAGGGGATTCTAGCTTTCTGTCAATGCCAGAAAATTGTCCAGTAGTATGACTGCATTTTACTTAATTATAATAGTGTGCCTTTACTGATCCTGGTTGGAGACTCACTTTGTCTTATTGTTACTGCACATTGAGAAAATGCCAAACCCCTTGGGTAACCAAAAGTAGCTATTAAATACTCAATACTTTGAGTACGTAGTAGTACTCATTGAAGGCTGGGCTTCCAGCTGATCTCTACATTTAAAATTTCCCACTTCCAACAAGTAAGACTTATACACAAAGAGGGATGGTTCATGTGACACTTTATGAAAACTCACTACAAACTCGGCATGGAGTATTCAGTCAACAACCAGATGTAAACTAGATCTCTAAGAGCAGCTGCACAACCATGATAATTCGTACAATATCCGAAATGTAAAGTTTAATCCTTCATCTGGTCCAATTTTAAGTACTATATTCCAACATTCACACATTCAGCCCCCATTCATTCCTCTAATATTACACAGACATGACGATTCAATCCTGTCTACTAAGGCATTAAACACAAATTGAGGTTTATGAAGTCAATTTTTGGTCTAACTGGTACTGTGCTAAATGGTTTCATGAGTGTTGTCTTTATTTGAAAGCTAACATAGCCTTCATTATGCATGAGTAAATACAGGCAATATGCGGTTTATAGCTCAATTTAAATATTGACATGTATGGATGAACCACATTTGGGTGATAATGTCCGAGATTGCTTTAAACTTAAAAGATGTGGATATAAGCCTGCATGTGGAAGCAGCCATTTATTCAAATAAATTATATGGCTCTCATCAAATAATGAAGTTGTCAGTGTAAATGAATAGATTAGTCAATTACAGCTACAGAAAAAATGAAGAGACCAATGCATCATTACTTTTCAAGGTTTGAGTGTTTAGCTATAGTTTAGTGTATAAATTACATCTATCTCTTACTTAATTCAACATTTCTCCCAACCTCCAAACAAAACATTCCCATTTGGGTATTTTATGTGCAGAAAGTGAAAACTGGTTAGAATAGTAAAAGTCTAGAGTCATGTAAAGACTGTGAAAAATGCAAAGGAAACGTTTTAATAGTTTCTAAACATCAGAATACTGGTGTGTAACTTCGGAAACAAATCTGTTTTATATCAGCCCTTAAAGCATCTTGACCCACTCCTGTTCATCTTTCACGTAACTCTGCTTTAAGAGAATCCAGCAAGTTCATTTTGTCTTCTTATTCTGAATAATCTACTTGGGTTTACTTGGCTTGACTGCAGGTGACAGTCCAAACATGTCAAGGTAAAAACATCTCCTACAATAAACTGTCTGGAAAAAAGAAACCCAAGTAGATTATTCTGCTTTAAGAGAATACTCTTTTATCTCAACAAGTTCTCATTTTCCACAACTACAACCCCTGAATTATAATATCACAGGGCTGCACAACAAATATTAATTTTATCATTATCACAATCTTAGATTTGTCAATTAGCTAGAGCTAAAGCTAATATGGGCTCTTTACTATTAGTAGTCTTTACTATTAATTGCCCTTCATATTGCTACTCTACTCCTAAACAGTATTATGGCACATCAATTTTTTGTCACACCATGCAGGCCAAGGATAAAAATAGTCAGAGAGACCAGAATAATAAAATCCAATATTCTTGCTCATATTTAAGCCTACATATGCTCACTGTATTTATTTGCAATAACTCCCTGTATTTTTTATGTCATAATACATGTCGTGGAAAGGCAAAAGATCTCACAACTCCAGTTTCTTCTTTATTTTCCAACTAAAGAATATTGTATTTGGAAAACTGAGAATTAGGAGAAATGTTGTTCACACTTAAACCACAAAAAATAGAGATAATTCTACTCAAATACGCACCCATGAAAAACTTAGATTTGCAGGAGGCTCTTCATTTTTCCAAAGCTCTAATTCCTTTTTTGAGCAAAAAAAAAAAAAAATCATGTGAAAAGGGAGAAGAAACTGCACTTGTCTGAGGTGAAACATAATTTAAAAGAGGAAACGTCCTGTTTTGTCCTTGTGTTCGATGGTGATGGATTAGTTCAAAATGGAGTTGTAATGAGATCTGAATTGAGTTCATTGAGTGGTAGCCAGAAACTGCAAATGTCATTTTTTGCATCCTGACTGTCGACCAAACTCCCTGGCTCTCTCCGTGGCAGACTCTACAGCGCTCATGGTTGTTGCCCTCAGGCCGCCTTTCTCCAGAGTATGAAGCCCATAGATGGTTGTTCCCCCTGGGGTGCAGACCTCTGAGCGAAGCTGAGCTGGATGCTTCCCAGACTCACGTAACACTCTCCCTGCACCCTGTAAAATAATGAGAGGAAAATAAAATAAACACAATAGCTTTGATTAATAAAGCATCTATCTATCCAAATATCATTCTAGAATTCTAAAATTCAACACTGTGGATAGACTCAACAAATAAGGGCTGGGCAATTATCACTTGACCAAAATTATCTCTCAATATTTTTTCTTTGGCTCAATTGCAATACACTATATTTACACCTTGACTTTTGTTCAGTAAAGGCATAAATGATTGTCAGTCACAATACCAGAATAATTAACTTCAATTCTAGTAAAAGCCATTTCAGACTGAAAACTGTTTGATGTCATAGCGACATTAAAAAGTATACCTAGACACCCAATATTAGGTTAATGTTTGTTTTTCACTATCAAAAAATTGCAGAAAAAAATCCTACAAACTTCAAATGCACCAAAAAACATTAGCATTTTCATATATTGAGGTTGTCAAAAAATGTTCTCTTCTCATGTGTTTAACTAGAATAAAATCTTTATCCCTTGTGTGATTGGTGGGACAAAATATATATATATATATATATATATATATTTATATATATATTTAGATAGATAGATAGATAGATAGATAGACAGATAGATAGACAGATAGATAGATAGATAGATAGATAGATAGATAGATAGATAGATAAAATAACAATATATGACCTAATAATACCTAATAGTGTGTTTCTGTGACCTCTATTTTGTTTCTGTTGATTACAACAAATAATTGAAAAGCTCCCAAATTCAGTGAAATAAATAAAGTGATAAATCCTGTTATGACTGAACATTTCAAATAAATTATGTCATCAGGATCTGTACCTACAAATGCAGTCAGCTGCTTCTGATTTGAATCCTAACTTATAAACTGGTATCAGGATTTAAGCAGCTGTTTTGACCTGCATGCTGTTTGTTCTATTTCAGATTGTTTATTATGCATGAATATAATTTGTTGATATATGTTTTGTAAAAACAGGGCAGACATTATAAGATTATTCCTCTTTCTGCTCTCTTTCATTCAAGTATAAGATTTTACATTGCATATGAATTCTTTTGTTTTACTGCATGGAATAAATATATATCAACCAATTAAAGAACTACACTTGGAGTGCTATGTCCATATATAGATGAAAATGTTGGAGAAATATAGTGCAGAAGGTGTCTTCTTGCAACCAGTCAGCAGCCTGAGTTGACCTGACTCACTATTGATTTATTATTGATAAAATTAGGTTAGCTCTGATCTCATAATTAACATGACAGTAACCTTCTTGAGTGTCTCGATTTTTGTAGTTTACATGCCACATGTCAGGTAGTTCTAGATAGCCTGGGCTCTCTTGTGTGCACGTTAGAGGTTTCCACCAATAACATGCATTGTGTAAGAGCTTTTATATTTACAATAACACTCATGGCACAGCCAAACCCATATACAAATACAAGGTGAAACAGAAGAATATCTCCAGCATAACCATAAATGTTTTTACAGAGCATTAGGCCTGGCATCTGTTTTTCAAATCAACACAAACTACATTGATAGAAATTCTCTTTCTTACGCTACATTAATTTTTCATATATCTATTTCATATACATCTTTAAAAGCTGTATATATTGCCCAGCCCTAATCAACAGAGTCAGAACTGACCAGAATAGTTTGAGATGCGATGCTGTAGGCTAGAGCTCCTGGCATTCCCATTTTAACAGCTCCTTCTGCCAGCGCTTCAGCAAACAGGTAGACCTGCAGAGAGAGATCACATGAGGCATAATCATCAAGGTCCTGTCATTTAAAAAAAAGTAATCAGATCAGATTATGGGGACAGGATTGGACCAAATCTTGAAAATGGGCTGTTTGAGGGGAGAAAGGGATTGGGAAATCAGATTAGATCAGGTAATCCAGCTTTGTTTTCATCTTGATTAAACCTTTTTTTGGTGTATAGCTGAAAAGTGTTTGGGTTGATTCTTGTGATTAAAAGGACTGATCATGCCGAGCCCAGCAGAAATAGATTAAGGATGGATTTAGGGAGGTTTGCAGGAGGAATACATTCTCGTGTGACCGACTTGCTTTGCTTTGGGCTCTGTATATGCACATGAATGCAGAGAGCCCAATGCATGCAGGTAGAAGGAAGGAAATTATCAAACCCATGCCACATAAACAGACCAGATGGACTGACTACATGCTTATGGCATCCTCAGATGTTTTGTTGTGTTTTGATCAGAAAGTTTTGTTGGTTGCTGTCAGGAAATTTGGGGTAACATCTATTGTGTTGCATCATTTTGATGCCTGCTTGCAGAGTTACAAAGTCTTCCAACGTAACAAATTAAACAATTCTGAAACACTTACAAAGGCGACTCCACTCCCACTCAGTCCCGTATGGATGTCGATCCAGGCTTCAGGTCCTTCCTCCACAAAACCACAGCGGTGCAACAAGGTGCGAAGCAAAGATGCATCCTCGTCTTTTGCACGAGATCCGCGTGCAAAGAGCAGAGCTCCCTCTTGCAGCACACATGGGAGATTTGGCATCAGTCTGATGGCGACTGCATTCTCTGGTAGGAGCTGAGCAACAAGGGGAAAAACAGGTATGATATTACCCAGCTTCAGTGGTCTGCTACATCAGCTCTGCAAAAGTTCTTACATGGTTGGATTTGGGAGCCCATGAGGGGCAGTGTGGTCGGGTAGGTGGTATCAGCATTGTCACGAGCATGCATGTATGAAGCCTGGGATGGTGAGGGTTGAAATGATGTGGCGACTAAGGGCCACATCATAGGTTATGTATAGTGCTGTGAAAAAGGTTTTGCCTCCTTCCTTATATTTTTTTGCATATTTGTCACACTTAAATGTTTTAGATCATCAATCAAATTTTCACATTAGACAAAAATCAACAGAGTAAATACAAAATGCAGTGTTTAAATGATGATTTAGTTTATTAAAAGAAAACAGCCACCCAAACCTATCTGGCCCTATGTGAAAGAGTAAATGCCTCCCCCCTCGTTAAATCATGAATTGACTGTGATTGACCACATTCTTGGCCACACCCAGGCCTGATTACTTCCAGAACTGTTGACTCAATAAATCCCTTAAACAGAACCTGTCTGACAAACTGAAGCAGCCTTTAAGATCTCAAAAAGCAAAACATCATGTCGCCATCTAAAGAAATTCATGAACAGATGAGAAACAAAGCCATTGACATCTACCAGTCTGAAAAGGGTTACAAACCCATTTCTAAGGCTTTGGAACTCCAGCAAACCACAGCAAGAGCCATTATCCACAAATGGAGAAAACTTGTAACAGTGTTGAACCTTCCCAGGAGTGCCCAGCAGACCAAAATATTTCCAAAAGCACATCGACAGCTCTTTCAAGAGGTCACAAAAGAACCCAGAACATCTAAAGACCTGTAGGCCTCGTTCAACATTAAGGTCAGTGTTGATGATTCAGCAATAAAAAAGAAACTGGGCAAAAATTGAATCCATGGTAGACATCGAAGGCCAAAATCACTGCTGACTAAAAGAACACAATGGCTCGTCTCATATTTGCCAAAATACATCTTGATGATCCCCAAGACTTTTGGGAAAATATCCAGTATCATCCAACATTTTCATATATGCTGATGCTGATATTTAAGTTTTTAAAGTAATATCTACTTATACCTTAAACATGATGATAATATCATGAATCCAAAAGATGTATCAAATATGACAAAGCATTACAATAAGATGATAACCAAAACCTAAATCCTGTAATGACAGCTAATGCAGAATAACAACTGTGACACTGAGAGATGCAATCTTCCACTAAAATATAAGATACAAGGAGTAAGATTAAACTCAACTTTGTTTTTATGGGACTTTCCATACATAAAGGCATGCTGCCCAAAGTGCATCACAATGGAAAGGCAGACAGGAAATACACATTTGAACAAAGGATAGAAATGATGCCCATATCAGAACTATTTTAGCCGTACACATAGCTGGTGAGACTCGGTGGTGTTCTCTAGAACTCCCATGTCCTTAGAGATCAAAGTTAACATGCAGGCTGGTACACTCACCTCCTCTAGTGTTGCCAGAGTTACTCCTGCTGCGACTGAAACAATAATGTGTCTGTCAGTGACGAACTGAGAAATCTCACTGAGGACTCGAGGAACAAGGTGAGGTTTGACAGCTACAAAAACAACATCAGAGCCGCAGACCACCTCAACGTTAGAGTGAGTGACAGGGACCCCGAGCTCCTGAAAGACAAAGGGAGATTATTGACTCGTAACTGATCCACGGGGATGTAGAAACACTTCCTGAATCAGTTTCCCTGAGGAATGGAAATATATGGTTAACATCCCCCTAAAAAAAGAAACTATTAGGCATAATTTTAACCATTATTCCGAAGCACAAAGTCCCAACATGGTTAAGTCCCAGCTCCTCCTGAGAGGTTTTACTGCCTTTCCATGTTGTTTTGTGGTCAATTTAAATCAAAAATATTAGGATTATCTTTCATTGGTTGGGCAAAATAAGCAAATGCAGACGTCACTTTGGGCTATAAGATGTTTTCATGGGTAGAGATGATGGTGACATTAACTTATTTTGCATCAACATGGCAGTATAATCCTATTAATCTGCCTAATTCCACCATTTTTGTTTAGTAACTTACATGCATGCTCTTGTCTGCCTTTTAAGCTCATAAAGAGACATCTGTATTAATTACTGTCCGTTTCATAACTGGCCAAAACTCCTCCTCACAAGAGCTTCAAGATTTCTTTATAAAATCAATTTAACCTGCCTGCCATGCAAACTAGTCTATTTTTTCTGCACAGAATTGTTTATTTTCAGCATTATTACTTGTATGTGACTCTGAACTAAGATATTTGAAAACATTCATAGAAGAACACCTAAAGGACTATACAGCAGCTGAACAAGGTTAGCATTACAATGGGTTAGTTTGATTGGAAACTATTCAAAAAGAGCCAGCTCTTACAACAGTAGCTGTGATCCTCAACTACAATCTAGTCCTTCCTCACAACAGAAAGGTAAGTTAAAATGGAAAAATAAATACCTGAAAGCGTCCCAGGTTCCTTGAGGAGGGAGCGCTCACTCTGAGGTTTAAAGGGAGAACGTTTCCTGTAAGAAAAGAACAAAAGAAACTATAAGACATATAAACCTCAAACCTCTCTGCTGTTTTAAAGAGTCTCTACTCACTCACCAGACAAGATGCCCTTTGCAATGCCAAAGGCCATGTTCCCTGCACCGATAAAACCGATCTTCAGCTGTGCGTCCATCTCAGGGTCCATTTTAATCTGAAGGAAAAGGAGGGAGCAGATTTAGGAGTTAAACATCAACAATGCTGAGAATGACAGTTAACAATTACCTTAAAAGCAAGGGGTGAGACACACAGGACAACCAACAACACACTATTAATGGCATGTTTAAACAGCAACTACAATGTCACGCATACAACTGAAGTGTTAAATCCACTATAACAACTAAGATAAACTAAATTATTAGGCAAATAAGTGGTAACAGCTTTGATAATTCTATGTTTTCAAGAAGATAAGACTGTTCAAATCATTTCTTCTGGAGTGCTGGTAGCCTAGTGGTTATCTAAGTGTACCCCATGTGTAGAGGCTGTTGTCTTTAAAGCAGGTGGCCAAGGTTTCCCCACTTTTTCTCTCACAAGCTGTTCCCAACTCTACCCACTGTCCTCTCTAAATAAAAGAATCCATTTCTGAAGATAAATCTTAAAATTTGAGAATGTGATGTTTCTTTACCATAGATCAAAGTAAACTGAATATCTTAATATCGTTGTGTCCTGGTTGATTAAAACATGCATACTGGCTGCATCTCTTTGACCACTTCTTACTTTTTGACCATTTTCAGACTAAACAGTTGAGATGCATCCCCTAAGACAATCAGGATACCGCTTTACCTGATGGATTGATCATTTTAAAATCAAGAATCTGTGATATATTTAAAAATGTACTGAGTTACTTCTGGTTTTGCAGAATTTTACTGAGAATTTCCAACTGTTTGCACACTCATAGTTCTTTTAGAAAAAAAGGGCAGCATCTGCAGACTGTATATGCAACTGTTCTGATGTTTAATATCTTTGAACTTATCAAAAATATCCTGATTAATGACATATCTGTAGCAAAGGAGGAAAAGACATTCCTTTTTCTTTAGAACAGACAACTTCAGCAAAATATGAGATAGGGAGATTAAAAACCATCCCTTATTATGTCTCATCCTTTATCTGCAGTCCTGCAACCCACCAAAATATATTAAAAATGCTGCACTGCATGTTTTTGTGATCAGTTTTGCCAGTACATATACACCTTCTGGCATCTGCATCGTGGTCGTCCATCATGTTTACATGTACACAGGAGACCAGATTACATTGAGAAATCAGGTTAAGGCAGGAAATCAGATACCGTATAAAATCCTGGTCGACAGTTGGTGAGTAATCAGATTTCATCCCCCCCCCCCCCCAAAAATGTAGCTGCTGCCTGCCACAGCCTAGTTTCTCTGTCTCGTTTCAGACTTAATCCTCAAAGACTTTACGGGGCCAAAATGCTGGTTTCTGCAGCAGTGGGATTTAATCTGATTTATCCACTGAGCGTGTAACCTGATTACGTTTCAGCAGGGGGGTAAATGCAAAAGCTGGGGGTGATCAGATTTCTGTTCACATGCATTCAAAATGAAAAAAGAAAAATTATTCTAATAACATTCATTTGCTATTTTATATGAGTGTGCAATGAATTGCTGTTGGCTGTAAAAGCAGGAAACTTCAATTGTCCTATGTTTAATACATTCTTAAATTCTATAGACCTAAAAGAAACCAAATCAAGCAGTGACTGGATAAAAGAAATGAGACAAAGACCCCTACACATGAGGAGAAAACATACCTGCAAAACTCCTACCCTTATTAACTTTAGGACACAGGTATTATCTTCCTTTAACCATTATCATTGTGTATCTGCATGCCTCCAAAGCTGAATCAACATGTCTATAAAATCAAACGTTATACTGGCTACAAAGGTAGGGTTTAATGCAGGATTGCTGGATTTAAAAGGATTGTTTGATGTAAGGTGAACCTACCCACACGGTCACATAGAGGGTATAGAAATTTTTTAGTTTTTGATACCATGTAGGGTTGACATGACACCAGAATTTTAACCTTCAATATGATATTGATACCCATTTCTATACTAGGGTAACAAAAATAGAAGCCTTAGGCAAACAATATCTAAAAATGTACCAAAACACTGCCTACATATTCATACAATTAAGACAGTCTGCAGGAGTTTGCTTTGCTTTGATTAAATCCTCTGTAAAAATAACTGATTCCAACATTTTAAAGCATGTGGTTTCAAAAGGTACTGAACATTTTGACAACCTAACTGCTGATCTACAATGATCAAAATGATCTAATCTCTTTAAATTTAAGTTGACCATGCAGTCAAATCATTAGTTAAGTATGGAAACTTTACAGCTTGGTTGCATCAAATCTATCCAAATATTTTTGTGGATATTTTTAGTGGAGGTGCACATTTGACTGTGCCCATATGTTTCTGCAAAGGTCCAGGACAATGCAAACCTGGCATGGCATGTGCGACACAAGATTCAATGTACAAAGCAGGCTTTAAAGATAAACTTCACATATTTAGCCTTATCTTTAAATAAAAGCTGATGCAAGAGGACACTAAAACCTTGCCATTGTCTATGCAAATAAGACACTTCGCTGCAATTTTTTATCATCCTAATAGTTTTAGACTTTAAAACTTTGATATGATAGATTAACCATTTCAGTGTAACCAATATAGAGTCCATAGACACCGAATAGTTGGTTATTTCTTGATATTAGTTATCCAAAACCTCAAGTAAATTCCTGCAAACTGACAAGATCAAATAAATTGGCAATGCTGACAACATTTTGTGCAATAAATACAAGGTGCAGGAATTTGCCTGCATTTTTTCAGGTTTTCTTCCTAAGCACCTGTTCAATTAAACAGGTATTTCTTTCTAAGGTTTGGTACTCTTCAGTACTATCAGTCACACTTTTTTCAAAACATGTGGTGTTAAAATCCTATTGAAATATCAAAATGTTTTGCATTAACTTTTTTTTAATCGCAGTAGGTTGAAAGTTAAATAGGTGTCAATAGATGTATTGTGTTAAATGGAGGTTGTGAAGTATTTTCTAGCATCTTATCTGAATCTAAAATTCTGGTATCATGAAAACCATTGTTTACACACAGCTTTCTAATGGATCCATGCATGTGGACAACACAGGGAAGAAATGCCACCACAATAGTGATCTGATAACAGACTACATCGCATCCACGTTGTCACCCCTACAATTAGATCCAGGTTCAGGCTCTGAGGAGCATTGTCCGTGCAGGTCTGCGGCCAGTGGAGCATAGATCCATCTCCATCCGAGTCTTCTGTCGCTTCATCATTCCTGTCCGAGTGAACCCCAGCTTCAACCAGGGGGTGTCTGGACTCCATGATATCAAACATAGTCTTTTCATACCTCCACCAGCCTTGTATTTTGGCCGGGGCTGATGAATGTGGCTCTCTTTTGTGCTTGTAGTACGCGCTTTTGAGAAGTTTCCATCGGAACTTTAACTGGTCCACAGATCTATGATAACCAGCTGCTGTCATTCTCCTGTGAGCCACTTTGAAGATTTTAGCATTCCTGACTTTCCTGCCGTCCAAACATTTCTCCATATCCAGCTCTTTGAGGATTTCCAGAAATAACTCCGTCTCTTTCACGTCCCAGTTCTGCTTCTTGATACCAGGGTCTTCCATTGTTGTCATAAGTTAGCCTAGCTAACCTAGCTGGTGATTCTGAGTCCAGCGGTCCAACGGTTGGTTCAAACGGCTAGGATGCTAATGTGGTGCTAGCATGTTAGCTGCGGCTCCACAGCTAGCTTCAAATGTGACCGTTATCAACTGAAAAACGCGCAGATAAAAATGACAAAAACACAATTTTATAACCGCTTAATTCCAGCCCTGCCGCTGCATCTAGCTAAGAACAGCCAGAAAATAATCCACCACAGATGAGATTAGAAATACAATGCACGTGTGTCTTGTTGACTGGACAACCATAAAATAACACGGAGTGACATAAAACACGATGTCAAACGATACTGTGAGAAACACCGGCTAACGCTGATGGCGGGATAGTTATTCACCTGGTGGGGCTCCAGATTTGCTGATGTCCAAAAGCTCAAACTGTAATTTGATTTACTCTGTCAGGTTGGGTTTACTCGTAGCATACACGCGAACCTGCAATGTGTCGTTCACGTACGACTCGGCTCAATGAAATGACTCAGGAGCCGGTGTCATGGCCTGACGAGTTACTGTGTTAAATGGTGTCTATTAGAAGAGTGCCAAGATGGTTAAAGATATGAAATTGGATGTTGAAGAAGGTCCAAAGGCTCCTTCTCTGTAGAACTACAGTTCCAAAAAAGTTGGGGTACTGTGTAAAGTATAAAAACAATGTAATGATTTGCATATCTTAAATAACCCACGCTTTCTTTAAAATAAAACATCAACAACATGTATGTTAAAAATGAAACATTTTAACATTTCATGAAAAAAAATACTTGCTCATTTTGAATTTGATAGCAGCAACAGATCTTAAAAAAGTAGGCCATGTTTACCATTGTGTACCCCTCTTCAGTCTGTAAATGTCTGGGAAGGGAGGAGACCAGTTGCAGAGGTTTTGGGGGAGGAATGTTGTCCCATTCTTGTCTGGTGTAGAATTCTAGCTGCTCAACAGTCTTGGGTCTTCTCTGCCAGATTTTTCATTTTATGATCGACCAAATGTCTTCTGTTGGTAAAAGGTCTAAACTCCAGGCAGGTCACTTCAGTATCCAAACGCTTACAGGTGCATCTCAATAAATAAGGGTATCATCATTTCAAAAAGTGAAACTCAATATATTATTTTGAACAACTGAACACAGACTGATATATTTCCAGTGTTTATTTCTTTTACTTTTGATGATTATGGCTTACAGATAATGGAAACTCAAATTTCAGTATCTTAGAAAATTAGAATATTGTTAGAAAGTTCAATTTTGGAGACTCATGGTGTCATACTCCAATCAGGTAATTAACTCAACATCTGTGAAGGTTGGCTGGAAGTCGTTTGTTGATTAAAATCAAAAGTCAAAATGAAATGAAATATGAGCCATTTGGGAGCCGAAAGATTCGGTTCATATTTCATATAGCCAAATGTCCCGAATCACTAAAAGATTCTAACCTCCCATCCATACAAACCAACCGGCAGAGATCCTGTTAATTGTGGGTTTGTTTGTTTCCAACTTCCTGCTGTGGCAGCCGGGCGGGGCCCAGTTTCCCCAGCTGCACACTCCACTTATGTCCCCGCGCCCTAAGAGCTGTATGTAAATCAAACAAACCCCTTGACCGTCATCACCAAAAATGCGAGTCCTTGGATTGGCTGCGTCCTCTCTGTTTGGGGGCGGAGAAGAGGTGCATAAAATTTAGCTGTCATTCAAAACAGCTGTGAATCAAGGAGCTCTCTGCAAAATTTAACAGCAGGTACGTGAGTTAGAAACCGCTGCGTTTTCATATGTATATCGGTGCGCACTGCAGAAGTGTAATATTTTCATTAGTTGTTTTCCATCGTTTTTATTGTTGTTGCAGTATTTTTTTTTTTAGTGCAGTGCTCTCTGGAAAGAGTAAAAGAGTTTTGAACGGATGTTCTGAGCCGTCCATCGCAAACTTCATTACATAGCATGCGTGAAAGTTGTCTGCATTGAATCAAGTGTGCTTAAAACGGGCAAGGAAGTGGATATAAAGTTGTCTTTTTGTTCGTTTGGATGCTACTTGATATGATTCGATATGAATCAAGTAAATACGCGAATATGAACAGGTTATTATAGATGCTACAGTAGACCTCACGCACGAGCGCTCGTACTGCAGAGCAGACATGCCTGGACAAGCCTCGGTGTAGTCCTCCATTCAAACACATGCATTTGAATTAATTTTTTCTAGGTATGAAGGCAGATAGTCGTGCAAACCCTGCCCAGGCTTGATTGGGCCTTTTGAACTAGTGATTGTGTTTCTGACGAAGGCAGATGCATAATGATGCTTTTGTTTTCATTCAATCATTCAAACATATGCCCCGTGGCGTTATCGTCGCCATCTAGTGGCACATTTGGCAGTTGCATCCTCTAGATGTCATAAGCCAGTGGTGTCCAAACTTTTTCCACCGAGTGAAATAAAAAAGAATAGTGAGGCCGCTTTCATATACCGAACCTTGAGGAAATTAAATTTGGTAAAACCCATCTGATATAGGTTAAGACATTGTTGGTGATTGTGAGTCCTCACATGGCTAGTTAGTAGTTGACAAGGCAAATAGCCAATCAATCCAAGGACTTTGGGAGGCCAATCAAATTTCAGGGGACCATGGTTGGCCCTGGCTACCACTGATTAGGCACCTGGAATGCTATTGGTTCTGTGGTAATCATCTAGGGTGTTATAAATTGAGATAATATACTTCGGTTGCAGATATGTTTTTGCCATCTACAGTTTAATCTTAGTTTAGTCACAAATTTAAAAAACACGTCAAAAAAAAATCTTCTAAAAATATTTGTTTGTAGAATTTGCATGGTAGCACTGCCTTGTGCTCAACCCAAGAAGTACAATACAGCCAAGCAAAAGCTTCATGTTCTAATGTGGGCCATATTTCACTATATTTTCTAAATTTGCTGTGGGCCAATCAAAAGCAGATCGCAGGCCACATTTGGGGCCATAGTTTGGACACCCCTGTCATAAGCTGTAAAGCGTAACAAAAAAAATCTCACTATTTTTTAGTTTAAAAGTTAAACGATTCTGTTCAGGGAATTGTATATAAAACAATTGACTAGAATGTGCACAACCCCGATACTAACTGATTTTCTTTTCTGAATAATTTACACTGTGGATTCAAGGAGTGAGAGGAAAATGGATATTGTCAGTTGTATTTCAAGAAGGCGATTTCATGTGGATAAAGAGAAAACTACAGAAATGGTCGTCAAATACCAAGCGGGATGCTCAGTTATAGCCTGTGGGGGACATGGCATAGACAGAGAATCACCTCTGCTTTTTACTGCACACCTGTTCAAATGTGTGTGTGTGTATTTGTGGGTGTTAGGAGAGGGGGAAAAGAAAGCTGGTGCACAAGTGATCCAAATGTTTCTCATTTTGATGGAGCATTTTTAACAAGTTTGCCTGGAGGACATTCAAGAGAAAATCTAGCTTTATATTTTTTAAAATGTAAATTTTCATCAAATAAGATTGATCAGTACAATTGATTTATTGTCCATGCTGATTTCTAGTGATGAAATTGACATGTAGTTTAATTTTCCTCAAAGAAAAAAGCTTTTGATGATGTGGAAAAAAACACCACTCATTAATCAAAACAGAGCTAAAAGTAACTGGGAAAAAAGAACACATGAAAGAAAAAATGTGACTACATTTCAACAACTTTTAGCTGTTTAACTGGTAAATACTGTAAAGACTGTAAAACGCTGCATTCTAATAAATGATGTATTATTTTCCAGATATGGGGTACCCCCTGATCCATCAGCTGTGTTTCCTGCTGGTCAGCTCCCTGCTCTGCCAGAGTCCGGGTGTTAGCGGCCTGTTCGAGTGGCTCAGACAGACAGAGTCTGCTCCAAAAGCAGCAGCAGCGCCTCCTCCAGTCGCTCCAGCGGTCCTCGCAAAGGATGCTCGGTTTGAAATGGCCACAGTGGATGAGAAGTTTCTGGCTGAAGCAAAACACATGGACATCAGCCCGCTAGACAGCTGCCACTACAGGGTAAAACTCAACTTTTTAGCTGTGAAATTGGGATTTTCTTTCCTTCTCAGTCTTGGGAAAATAGGGCAGAGATCAGGACTTTAAATGTGGCCATGATACATTTGCCACAGTTGTGCTCTTTCAATATGTTGTAATTGTGTGTTAGAAATATTTTATTCTCTTTTATAATTTACAAAAGCCGTGGACAATTCCAAAGCCACTTCCTTGTTTTGACTGTCCAGTTACCCTGAAGATCTTTTAACATGTTTTTATATGAATATATATATATTTTTTATAAAAGTAGAAAACCATAAATTTCAGCGTTGTTGCCTCTTGAATTTATATTTTTTGTTTTCTAAGTTTTTTGGGTCTGAATTTATAAGATCTTCTTGGAGGAAAAAGTAGATTTTTAAGGCTTAAAAAAAATGAAGTACAGACAAAGTTACTTGAATGATCTACCAACTTAATTCAAGCACCACATTTAAAAAAAGATGTTTACAAAGTGCTTTGACTGCCATAGCAAACGCAGAGTAGTCAAAATTTAAATTTAAATTGAAGAACAAGATGCAGTAGCAAAATAACAACAAGAATGAATGCAAATGAGGAATTAAATAAAAAATACAGCAGGCAACTCTTTTATGGCAAATGTTAAATATAAATATGTGCAATGAAAAATTATGAAAACGTATAAAAAAGTTATCACATTATAAAATTAAAAAAATTAAGAAAAATGGGAGTAAACGTTGGATGTCAGATAAATTAAAGCAATAAAGGATAGTCTGAATAAGACAGAAGAAAAAATTAGGACTGAATAAATGTAGAGCAGGAAAAAAACATGGGAAAAAGACCATTTAGAGTATTTAAAAAGTCCTATAAGAAACAGTCCTATAAAGCTTTTTCCATCATTGGAGGCTAGTTCCATATCATGCTGCCATCTTTGGGTTATAGTAGCATTAATTGACTTGACTGATCTGAATTTATCTTTAAATTAAGCACCCTATCCTTTCTGTGTTGTAGGTGGTAGCCCGGCTGAAGGCGAGCTGCGATGGTCTCTCAGAGGAGCAACTTGCAAAACTGGGAGTCCTTCTGTTTAATTGTCAGGCAGAGAGCGAGGGCCGCCCAGCCTACCCGTGTACAGATGAAATGGTAAAATATATACAGAGACTAAAAGGAAATGTCTGTTTGGGGTCTTTGTTCAGATTTATCTCAGTCTCATGTTGATGTTTCAGTCTATTAAAGAGTGCACAGCAGACATGGACTCAGACACATGGAATGCCTACCACATAGTGAGCAACAGAGCGCGCTCAGTATGCTACGCGACTCGCCAGCAGCTCTTCAGGCGTAGAGCGGAGCACACGGTGAACACACTCATCTCTACAGCCACCAGCCAACTGGACGCGATGAAGGACCTGAAGGTAGCATTTGTTGTTTGTCTGTTGTGCTTCCGTGGCTGTAGGTTTAGATCTATGCTTAGAGATAAGAGATGAAGAGCAGTATTATTTTAATGTGACATTCCAGTGAGAGCAGATCCTGAGCAATCAGATGTAATGATTTTTTTGCAAAGGAGGACCATGAACACAGGAATATGTTGGCTTATTTCACTTTTTATACATGGATACTCTGGAGACCTAAACATATGTGCAAAATTATTAAAAACTGGGTTTTTCATTACATGCTTCCTCATATTCCCCTTTGGTCCAGTCAAAAAGTGACACAACTGAAGTAACAAACTAGTTTCAGCATAGGGTTTAATGTGATACTTACATCATACTTTTGACAGAACTCAAAGATACCTGGTGCATTGTGCCACAGAATGATGATATGATGACATGGTTATGTTGAAATAGGAGGGCCAACTGGAGCTAAAGGAGCTGACCACAGCCTCTTTGAACAAGCTGCTGCAAGGACACAGCGTTCTGCAGGAACAACAGGGGAAACTGTACGAGGGTCAGGAGCAGATGGAGAGCTCGCTGAGGGACAACCTGGAGCGTCTGGGTGAGGAGAAAGCTCTCATCGCCTCAGGACAGGAACTGGTGGCTCAGCTCATCAAGGGCATCACAGAGAAAATGGGTGAGAGATTTATGATATCAAATAATACAAACGACAAAGTAGTTTGTACCTTCACAGCAATGGATATGCTAGTTTTTAAACTCAACAAGCTAGTGGTGATGAAAATGTGCTTATGCAGTGTTGACTAACCAAAATGGGCTTCCTTTAAAGATCTTGGGTACAGAGTTTTCTTTTTGCCTAATCACTTTTTAAACATATTGGGCCTTGTTTGTAGTCACTCCTATAAATAGACAAAACCTCGGCTTTGAGTTTGATGCAGTTTTTTTTTTAGAAAATAGAGAATTACTGCCAAAGGCAACTGCTCTTTTAGTAGAGCAGGAAATTAAGCCATTTATTACAGTAGCAAAATGGAAAAAAAATGTTTTCAGTCGTTTAATACATGATGATTTTTTTTATCACTGAAATAACTACGCTGGAATAAAATAAAAAAAACTTGATAATAAGAGAAATTTCTTGCTTGAGTTTGCATCAGCTGATTTGTTATATTAATGCCATAATGTAGTTCAACATGTTGACTGTGTGCTTCCTCTTGTCCTTGCAGAAAATGTGAGTGAACATCTGCAGATCCAGGGCTCAGAGGTCCAGGACAGCCACAGTGCCATCGTTAAAGACCTCGAAGACGTCAGACACCAAGCTCAGGACATCTACCAGAAAATTGGTAATAAAGATGAGCTTTAAAAGTCTAGATTTGTGATGCCTCATATGAGCTTGTCTTTGTAATTTGGATATTTTTCATGTGTTTTCGTCTGTATTCAGACCACAGCATGCTGGAGTTCCTGCAGTACCAGGACCAGACCTCCCAGTACTACGCAGACCTCATGACCAAACTGGAGCGGATGAACAGCACACTGGGATTTGTGCTGCACTACCTGGACAACATGCAGGGCAAGATAGAGGAGAGGCTCCACATGATCCAGGGCTACCTGGGCTGGGCAGGTGAGATTTCAGACTCAGAGTGCAGTGGTTCAACTTTATAGAAGGGTAACCAGCAAAGTTTGGAATTATTTTCATTTCTTATTGTCAAGAGTTGGTAAAGATACCAAAATGATTCATCTCGTGTCCTACTTTTTTGGTATCCTTCTGTTTGGGTACTAAATGCACTTATCCAACCCTGATGAGCTCAGAAGTTTTCTTTTCAGACTGCAGGTTAATAAAGTCTTCTTGTTCTTCAGGTCTGAGCCTGACAGCCATGTGGACGTGTGTTTCACATACAGTATACTTTGTTCTGTGTGCCGTCCTGCTGACGTTCCTGCGTTGTCCGGGTTTCTCCAGAGCCATGCTGCTGCTCACTGTCCCTCTGAACGCAATAGCGGAAATAAACCAGCAGCCGGCGTTAGATCTGACCGGTCTGAGCTTGCTGGTGCTGACGCTGACTCTTGGTACAAACATGAAACTTTTTCAAATGCTCAAACAAAAGTGATAAATGTTCTCAGGATTTTTCAGTGTTTTCTGTCCACACATGCAGGTCACTGGTTTGTGAACCAGTTGTGCGCCTCTTTCAAGTTCAGTAGAAAGCTGGTCACTCCTCTGCTGCTGCCCCCATGTGACATAGTGAAACCACAAAAAGCAACAAGCAACCACTCATATCCACCGTCCTCTACTCCACAGAAGTGAGTGAATTATTCTGATTTTTTTTAAACTTCTGACTTACTTTCTTCATTAGTGTGTTTTTCATTGAAAGGACCTTTTTTTATGTTTTTACATTTATCCCAATTGTTAATGCCAATGCAGAGCTTGATTTTAAATGTCTCAACAAATTCTAACTTTTCCAAACACGTTTTGATATCTAGAGATGAATCGGACGGCTTCATGGACAGAGATGACCTGTTGAATCAGGACAGCTTCATATCAGGTTTGAAGTAAATTATCTGCCTGTTTAACATTAATCATATTACAAAAAAACCCTTAAATAAAACCAGTGCCACTTAAGCTGCATTCATGCTCCAAGATCTACTGCTCTATCCAGATTTTCATATTACTTTCCAAAATGAGGCCTGGCTGTTTCAGACTCCTGTAGTCACTTCAGTGGATCTACTAGTACATGCTAATGTGGCTCAAACCAGATGTGAAAAGATCAGATTTCATGCAGCTTGAGCTGTTCAAACTGTCAGATCTGAGTCTAAAGGTTCTACTTCAGGCCGCTTTGGTTTGCAGCATGTGTAGCCTTTGATTCATTAGCTCATATTCTCTGTCTTTATGTGTAGGCGCCCTCGGCATGTCAGCGGTGTCCCCTCCTCACAGAAGGACAATGCCAGAGTCTAGATTTGTACCGATTATTGGCACACCGAATCATTCGACTCCCAGGCTCATTCCACAGCCACTACTGTCAGGGGTGAGAAGAATTACTGAACAATATACATGAGATGAAGCAATTTAAAAACAAATTACACTGTTTTTTTTTCCTTTTCTTTAGGTTCTGACTGATGAAATCCCCCTGAGGAACCTCGGAGGTTTTGATGGAGTGAATGACTCGAGAGATTTGGGGAACGACTCCCGTAGTGCCAGTCCAGCCCCGTCTCTCATCAGCAACAGGTCAGGATCTAACACTCTCTGTTCACATCTGAAACATGAAATTAAAATGTTGTTTCCCAGTTGGTTTATTTTTTTCTCCTGCCTTTCCTGGAGCAGCTCTCTGTCTGGCCGTCAGCTCTGCAATGGCATCACTAAAACAGGGAAGGCCTGTAAGAAGAGAGCTGTGCCTGGACTGGAGTACTGCAGAGTTCACGAAGGAGGGCTAAGCTCGTATGTCCAGTCCTGAAATGCTCGTCTTTACATGAACTTTTTTTATTACTTCGCCAGAGGTTTTTCTCTGCAAAATACTACACAACTGTTACAGCTTTATTGTGTATGCTTTGCCTGTTTCACTTAAACATGAAGTTGCTTTTGAGCACTTTATTTGCATTTTTTAAAATGTACTTTGTCTTATTTTTAATTGTGCATTTTTAAGTTAATAAATTATTCTTTATTAGTTTTACAGTCACTGTCATTTGAATTTTGTAGACTATTGTTTTCTTTTTTAGTACATAGATTATGAGGGTATTGTTGATGCAACAATATCTTGCACTACAAATAAAAAAATAATGCAAATGTGCACAATTTAAACAAATTTGACAAATATAAACCACAATGTTACTTTTGTTAAAAGCAGATGTTGCCATCTGCTCTTTACTTTTGTCTGGTGTAAGTTGCTGAAGCAGCAGCTCTGAGGATGCACGATATCACTGCCATGATATCACTATCTGCAGATATGAAAATTTCTGCAGATATATTGGCTATAAAGATCTATCAGCTGTAAATATTGTCCATATGAAGAAACAAGTTAGTGGAGTTTTAAGCTGGACAAACAGACTTACGTAAGCTGAAATATTTATTTTACATGATTCCTTGCACTCAAAAAGTCTGTTTTAAGGACTGAAATGTGTTAATTTGTTCATCCTAAAACTTTGAATTTTGTGTTTGAGGACTGAGATTTAAAACCAATATTGTGCATCCCCAAGCAGCTCTTATAGTCACTGTTTATGAAGATTTTATCAAAAATTTTAAATTAAGGAACACAGTTTATGAATTGACATAAAATCTTGTCCTTGGAAAAACCAGAACACCCTAACAAATCTTGATAAAATTGTATCATGGAGTGAATATCATGAAACATATTGTGAATTTAGTGTGTACTGTTGTATTGTGTATTATTGTTGTTCCCTAACTTGTATTATTGATATTTAACATTTATAGTGAAGATTGAAGTCAATGGATAACACATGAAATATAAAATATGCATGCACAGAAAATTTTGTACCTCAAAAAAATGGAAGAAAATAAAGGAATTTGTTCTGCCAAATCAATAAAACTATAAGCCCTAAGGCAGGGGTGTCCAAACTTTACCCACTGAGGATGGTGGGGCCATTTTCATATGCCTCACCTTCAAGATAGTAAAGTTAGTAAAACCAATCCTATGACAGTAAAGATATACTTCGTGATTTTGTATGTTTAAATGGTTAGTTAATAGCTGACAAGCCATATACAATAATTTAAAGGATTCTGGGAGGCAAATCAGATTAAGGGGGCCCTGATCGGCCCCACCACTACTGGTTCTGCCACTAAAACAACATTGGAGGTGCTATTGGCCTCCGTAATCCAATAGGGCATTACAAATCAAAATATTGTCATCATTTTGGTTGCCAATATGTTTTCCATTGACAGTGTTGTCTCAAGTCACAAAATCTCAAAACAATGAATTCTAGGCTCTACAACAAAATGTAAAAATATAGACAGTTTTTTTTAAATTGCATATGATGCAGTTTGCTGATTAAAAAGATTTAATTTGCTGTGATGTTTAAAGACTTACTTTTGTTCTGTGGATAAAATTGAAATTATTTACATGATGGTGACAGTTTCAAGCATTTCCTGACATTTATTAAGTGAAGGGGAAGTTACTCGAGTAGAGGAGAACTACACCCTTCATGGTTCAACATTAGATGGAGGCCTCCAACAAATCAAGGGAGAATATACATTTGTAAGCAAAACACGAGGGTATAACAATTTGGACGACTCATCACAGGTATAACATATTTATTTAGCTTGATGCCAGTAAACTTCATTACAAATCACCCAAACCAGCATTTTGACAAAATAGACCAAAAATCTTTCTTTTTTTTACATAAGGTGTCTCCAAGTTTCTTAAAACTCCCCAAACTTTTCTAAAATAAAGATAATTCAGAAATAAAACCTTGGACAAAAAAATTAATACAAGAAAAATGAAAATGTCAGACCACCAAAGTGTTTCTACACATTATTTGACACATTGGTAGTAAAATACAATGTCTAGAAATACTTTTTATATTAAAATCCCTTTAAAGAAATGTCTTCTAAAATAAAATACATGACAGTGATGCAGATTTGACTTCATAGTGAGATTTTTTATCCTTCTGATGTCACAAACAGACAGAATCAGACTTCATTCAGTAACAGTCGTCAGTCAGTCTGTGCAGATGAACCACTGAGTTTCCTTTGACTTGTCTCCACTATTAGCAGCGCCATCATCTCTTATACTCCTGTCACCTCCAAACAGAAAAGGCTTTGGATCGACAGACTTTCAACCCTACTTGATTGTCAGGTTTCACTTCCGCGCAGAGTCGTAGTTTGCCACAAACCAATCACAAGTCTCCTTTAAAGCTGGAAGAGGAAATCAGAGAAACGAGGAGAAAGATGTAATCAAAATATGCTTAACTGGTTAAAAAACGTTTAATGTCTGTACTGATGACGTGAAGATGACAAATGATCAGTCCACCTCACCTTGATTGAAGGGTGTGAAGGTGAAGCCTGGCAGGTAGCGTCGAAGCTTTGCATTGCTGGCAGTTTTCTTGAACTGACCATCTGCTTTACTGGCATCAAACTAGACGAAACTGTCAAGGAAAACCAAACACAGAACTCTCTAGGCGTCACGCATGAAAACAGTGTGTACACATAAAACGGGACTGAACCTTGCGTATGCTTCTTCCTGCACACACAAAAAAAACTTTTCCAAGTCAAACACCTCAAAAACTTCAGAAGTACTAGAATTACTCAATAGGATACAACTACTTCTCCTTTGAAGTCCAGTGCTTCCACCACTGCTTCTGCTGCTTCTTTGATGGACACTTCTTCTTCCTCTCCAACTGCAGACACACAAACACAACACAGGCATTATTAGGCATCTGATCTATCTTTAATTGTGTGATGTGCTGTGTATGAAGACTCACCAGAGAGAATGATTGGGTCAATCTCTGGATAATCTCTCAGGACCCACAGGAAGAGCCGAGCCAGGTCCAGAGAGTAAATGAACTGTCTTCTGGGAGTGCCAGAGCCCCAGACCACCAGGGGCTTTCCCTCCTCTGATAGTACACACAAACAAATAAACATTTTTAAGTATTTTCACATTACACTACTGGCCCAATACAGTGAGCTAATCCAACTAACTGATGAAACGGTACTACAATACTAAAACTACAATAAGTAACAGAAGTGCTTACATTTTACAATAAGGTATGCTAAAATCAGCATAGCTATTTGGTAAAAAATAGTTAACTAACTGAAAGTTAACCTTTAGTTAACATATAGATGATTGGTTCCCAACCTGGGGCCTGGGCACCCCAAGAGAGGGCACATAAGATCTTTGGGGGTGCGGGGCGCTGTCTGCTCTGACATCAAAATAAGATGTGCATTTGTTGTTTATTAAACAAAAATTAGAGACATAATGAACAACACTGTGTTAGGGATATCCTGAAAGCTTTAAAATTAAGAGTATCCGTCAATTTTTGAAGAAGAAAAAAATCAAAATCTTTGCAATTAAAAAGTCATATATTCACAATAAAAACATAGTCAGCATTTAAGAGTTAAAAAGTCATACATTTATGAGAAAATAACAAATTTTGAAGTTCAAACAAGAGAAGTTTCGAGCCAACATGTTCTTCCTCAGACTTCATGTCGGCTTGAATTATCACTTGACGCTAAGTACTTGATGCTGTAGGAACATTTTTTGCCTCTTGGTAAGAGTTTGTTTTGGATCTAGTATTTATTGAGGAATGCGCCTGTCTTATTCTGATTTTCTACAACAGTATTAAGAAGAACATGTTAATGACTCAGCCCTAACTAAATTTATGTCTTAATGTTTCATCACAATAAAGAACCAAACAACAATGATGATGTAGATGTATTTCAAATTGATAGGGTAAAACGGTACACATGGTCAATCAAGACTGAAACATTACACATGTAGGAAAATTACTTACTTTGTGCAATGTAAGCTTTGTGTATGAGACCCGGAAGCACATGACCATCCTCAATACTGAAGTTGTCATGAGGCCCAAACACGTTTGTGGGAATCACAGCAGTATAGCAGCGCCCATGCTGCTGATAGTAACCCCTGTTCAACATACATACTGTTTAAAACACAACTCTTCTTCAATGCAAAGCTTGAATTCAACAAATATGTTAGAAAAACAGACTTTTTACCTGTTATTAACATCGATCATTCTCTTTGCATAGGCATAGCCAAAGTTTGACTCATGAGGGGGACCATTATGGATCTAGTAAAAAGAAATTTTGTTGGTCACTGTTTACAATTTTATAGGATCATGCTAACAGAAAACAAATGAGCGTGATTTTACCATAGTCTCATCTATAGGGTAGGTGGTCTTGTCAGGAAAGATGCAGGTGGACAGACAGGAAACAACCTTGACTGCTCCAACTTCAAACGCTGCCCGCAGCACGTTATCGTTGATGTAGACATTGTTTCTCTGGAGGGGGAGACACATCGGTATAAGAAACGACATGGATAAAAATTATATTGATTTATTTAGATCAACCTTTTCAAACACTGATTCTATTCTATTAACAGCGACTATAGAGCACTTATGCCATCTCACCCAGAAGTCCAGGTTGTACTTCATGTTCTTGAAAAGCCCGCCAACCATGGCAGCGAGGTGAATAACATGGGTTGGCTTATGTTTTTCAAACACAGCTCTTGTTTCATCCATGTTCCTGCAAAGACACCACAATAACACAGAGAGAGTAAAGTGCAGACACTGATACCAAAGATAAAGTTTGCATATTTTTTCTTCACAAGGTTAGCTGAATGCATGCTAGTGTCAGCTTTAGGGACAAGGGCTGTTACGAGTCCAGAATATAAAACTGATCCAACTCCAGTAAAGATGCAACAACATTGAAGCCTGTTACTATACTATGACAAAATTAAAAAAAACCTCTTTTGCACCTAATATCAGGCAATTATTGCCAAAGCTATTTACATTGTTCAGTATAATTTGATATCTTCACATTTATTTAACTTTCTTGTTGTTGTGTTTTACGGAAGATACTTAAAGATTGAGTTTGATAGCAGTGATATTATCCAGAAAATTTGAATATTTATTAATGTGTTTACTCTGTTGAACCGGTATTTTATGCACCAGGTAATTTACACATCGCTAAGCGGGTCAGATAGGATAGGTGGACTCTAAGGAATTAAAAAAAAAAAAAAACAATTCATGAAAGCCAGGAGCATACCAAAAGAGAAATGTAAGAACAACAAATTGTTCATATAAACAATCACTGAGGAAACTGTAATTTTGTTTAGACATGGACATTATTTGACCTTTTATAAAATTTACTCTCCCTGCGGACCAAACCATTGATGCATCTTGTTTTTAATGATCAAAATTTCCTGTACACTGTCTAAGCTTCACAAAACCACAATTTTGGTCCTGGAATGTTGTTTTTTTTTATTTTATTTAGACACTGTGCAGGAGTTCGACTGTATTTGTCTGAGGAAATACTGATTATAATAATAAGTTGCAAATAAGTAAATAAGTTGCAGTGCCTCTGAATTGAAACTACTGATCATTCAATAAAAGAGACTTTTTTGCTTTAAAGCATGCGTTATATTAGGATGTATGTTCTTACGTGAGGTCGGCATCTTTGGAAGAGAGGAATATCCATTCTCCTCCCTCCTTGGCCACCCCCTCCTCTTTCACCACATGCTGGATGGCTCTGCCCACCAAGCCTGTCCCTCCTGTCACCAGCACCCTCATCGGAGTGGAGTGTTCACCCTGGCCATTCATCTGGATGAAGATACAGAAATGTTAAGTGAGGCAAAGATATTAAAACAAAACAAGAATGTTTACATATGATGCTGGTGATGTTTGATGGTGATGTTCCTGGCTTATATTTTGGTATAGGTAGTAGCATTCTGATTGTGTGCACAAATGTGCATGTGTCACCAATGTAAACTGTGCCCTATACTCGTTCAAGCAAACACTTTACAAGCAAATTACTTTGCATTTTAGGTATTCACATACTTTTTGAGACTTTCCCTGTCATTTAATATCACATTTCATGATGTCAGATGTTTCTTAAGTGGAGGCAGCCACCTCATTATTTTATATGCAGGAAAAACCCTGATAGGGTAAATTCAGGGTGATTGGGGTTTAAGGTTGAACAGCACTGTTAAACAAAGAGGGTTTATTTTTTCACCAAAGAGTGAAAATAAAAACTTTTCTTTACACAGAAACAAATACCACTGGATCTACCACCATGCTGCACAGACAACTAATGGCTCATTTCCACAATCAGACACAAAACAAGAGCACAAACTTGCTAACTTTATCTTAGTTTTGGTGCTATGAGCTGTTAACGGTAACATGCTCTGTTACACATTCATCCTGCTTTCTTCTGCCATCATACTTCTATCTTTATTCATTGGGGCCTTATGTATCAAGATAATATTCTTTTATTTTTCAGTGTTTGCCATCTACATCATCTTTTAATTTAGTTATGAAAACAAAGTCAATAAATTCTTGTTGTCAAAATGTTTGCAGGACTAATAAAGGTTTTTTTAAAATTGAACTAAATTGCAATAATTAAGGTCACTTGGGACAGTGTAAAAACAGCGTTCAATATGATGGAAAATATCAACTTATAAAACCTTTGTGTCTGGATTTGCCTTTAGTTCACTGCTAGCTAGAAAATAAAATCTTGGTAGATCATTAAATTAATCCGCATAATGAACTACAAGGATTTCACCAAGCATTATATTTTTATAGTAATGTATCCTTAGCAATTGTGTTCAATGATAGTAAAATTTTAAGACCTCAGCAGACTCCATGACAGAAAAGATAAGCGACAATACTCACAGTAACGTCAATAAGTCATAGCATCTTCCAGTCTGCCAAAAGTAAATACACAAGTTTAACTACTCCACCTTGAAGCTTGATACACCCTTCTTTCCTGGAACTGGTTTGCTGGCATCTTTATTGTTTGATTACGACATCATGTGTCTTAATTGTTTTAAATAGAGGACAGGAGAGTTAAAAGAAGTTTCAAAATTGTCCCAATATCCCTGACTTCAACCTTGTTATAACGGAATTATCTACTCCATAGTGACAGCAAGTGAAGTATGTGGAGTTCAAACTAACATACTTGTTGTTAAGGTTGAGTTAAACGCCACGTCGTGCGTTCATCAGATGAACAAACATTTAAATACCAAGCAAACAGAGCATCAGCGGTTTCCTAGAACAAATAAAACAAAATGACAGCACTGTTTGAATAACAGAAGTTCTTCTGTCTAAGCTTACCTTTATCATTCACGTATCCCGAGGTGACCTGTCTCGTCGTTACCTGCTTTTCAGTAGAGGTGCAAAGATAATTTTTTTCGGAAAATCCAGCCAAGCAAACTAAGGTTATTAGCCAAAGTTAACGTCAGCTAGCATGTAACCGCTACAACATCCATTCCTCTATAAATGCAACATGATAAACTAAACCAGAAAATTGTACCTAGTATTGCAAAATTTGCAATTTAACTGTTTTCTCTTCTCGTAAGACCCTCTAAGTTTTGTAATCCAACGGTAGCTCTGTGCCAAACTGTTAAGCAAACTAGGTACTTCTCGACTACTCGCAGTGAACCGCTCAGATAAATGCAGACCGGTTACAGCTACTTATGCTACAGCGCTCTGCTGTACAGCCCATACAGCCCTTCTTCTTCTTTTTGTTGTTTTTTTGGCGGGTAGCAACCAGCGTTAAGATGCATTACCGCCACCTACTGTGTTGGTGTGCGGGCAAGAGTAACTACCCGTGTTCAACCAAAAATAATGAATATGAATATCAGTGACGAAGAAAGGAAATTAAACAGAGAAGAAGAAGGGGGGACATGCCTTACAAAATTTCAAAATGAGCTTTTGGCATTGACCTTTTAGAGTTTAATTAACTTGGGTAATTTCATGTGTATTAAGATAGTTTTTGAATTTCTTTTTTCTATCTGCTCTCTTGCAGTGTGATTAGTGTAAGCAATTTTATACAGTCATGAATGAAAGTGTTGGCACCCCTGGAATTTTCCAGAAAATACACAATTTCTCCCAGAAATTGTTGCAATTACAAATATTTTTGGTATACATGTGTTGCCTTTATGTGCATTGAAGCAACACAAAAAATCTGAAGAAAAAAGACAAAATGGACACAATTTTGCACAAAACTCAAAAAATGGGCCGGGCAAAATTATTGGCACCCTCAGCTTAATATTTGGTTGCACACCCTTAGGAAAAAATAGCTGAAACCAATTACTTCCTATAACCATCAACAAGCTTCTTACACCTCTCAACTGGATTTTTGGACCACTCTTCTTTTGCAAATTGCTCCAGGTCTCTCAGATTTGAAGGGTGCCTTCTTGCAACAGCAGTTTTGAAATCTCTTCATAGTTCAATGGGATTTGGATCCGGACTCATTGCTGGCCACTTCAGAACTCTCCAGCGCTTTGTCTCTAACCATTTCTTGGTGCTTTTTGAGGTATGTTTTAGGTCATTGTCCTGCTGGAACACTCATGACCTCTGTCACAGACCCATGCTTTCTGATACTAGGCCCTACATTAAGGCCCAAAATATTCTGATAGTCTCCAGATTTCATGATTCCTTGCACACAGCCAAGGCACCCAGTGCCAGAGGCAGCAAAACAACCCCAAAACATCCTTGAACTTCCACCATGTTTGACTGTAGGCACTGTGTTCTTTTCTTTGCAGGCCTCATTCTGTTTTCTGTAAACAGTAGAATGACGTGCTTTTCCAAAAAGCTCTACCTTAGTCACATCTGTCCACAAAATGTTGTCCCAGAAGGATGGAGGCTTACTCAGGTACATTTTTGCAAACTCCAGTCTGGAATTTTTAAGTCTCTTTGTGAGCAGTGGGGTTCTCCTCGGTCTCCTGCCATAGCGCTTCATCTCATTCAGATAGCCACGTGTGGTGCAAGCTGACACTTTTGCTCCCTGAGTCTGCAGGACAGCCTGAATTTGTGTGGAAGTTGACTGAGGATGTTTATCCACCATTCCAACTATCCAGTGTTGAATTCTTTTGTCAGTTTTTCTCTTCCATCCACATCCAGGGAGATTAGCCACAATTCCATGGGTTATAAACTTCTTGATTATATTACGCACAGTGGACAAAGGAATTTCAAGATCTCTGGAGATGGTCTTAAAACCTTGAGATTCTTCATATTTTTCCACAATTTTGCTTCTTAAATCCTCAGACAATTCTCGGTCCTTCTTTCTCTTCTCCATACTTGGTGTGACACACACAGGCACACAACACAAAGGCTGGGTCAACTTTTAGACATTCTAACTGGCTTCAGGTGTGATTTCTAGATTGCCAGCACCTGTTACTGCCACAGGAGAGTTTAAACGAGCATCACATGCTTGAAATAAAATGATTTACCCACAGTTGTAAAAGGGTGCCAATAATTTTGTCTGTCCCATTTTTTGAGTTTTGTGTAAAATTATGTCAATTTTGTCTTTTTTCTTCAGATTTTTTGTTGTTCCAATGCACATAAAGGCAATAAACATGTGTATACCAAGAACATTTGTAATTGCAGGGAGCGCAGATGGTCGAGTGGTTTAAGGCGCTACCCATGTAGGCGGGCGGCCTGGCTTCAAATCCGGCCTGTGGCCCCTTACCACATGTCTCTCCCCACTCTCTTCCCTGTACTGAGTCTATCCACTGTCCTTCCTCTATCAAATAAAGGCATGAAAAAGCCCAAATATAAATCTTAAAAAAAAAAAATTGTAATTACAACAATTTCTGGGAGAAATGGTGTATTTTCTGGAAAAATTCCAGGGGTGCCAATACTCATGACTGTAAGACATCTCAATCACCCCACTACTCCGATTTGCAACTACAGGTGGTCCTATGGTCCTATTTAGAGAAAAATGTGAGAGAAAAAAAACGCTTGAAGAAACGTGAAGAACGAAGGAAACAGTGCTTCTGCCTACAAACTTCAGAATTAAGAAACAGATTGCCCTTACGTTGCCCAGCAGATATTAGGAATTTTAACAATTACTTTAAAAAGAATTAAAGACATGTTTATTCCTTAAAAAACAATGTTTTGGGGAATAATTCTTCTGAACCAAATATTTTTGATGCAATGTTGAACTTTTATTTTGGATGTTAAAGGGATAATTCAACATTTTGGCAAATTTGCCCATTGCCATAATTCCTATAGTCTTAGTAATTCGTTTGTTTCCTTTAGTTGTCGATGCTGTTTCTAGATCTGGGGGGACGGTTAAACCAGCTGCACCATGAACGTTATTTTAGCAGGTGGAATTTTTGCTTTCCCTCATCAAACTCATCAAATACACAATCCAACAACTCCAAAACGCTCTCGTGGACAAGTTGTAACCTGTACATTCACCACGCTATGAAATAATAACATATAATTATGTAACATTACGACACATGAAGCAAATACTCAGAACTATTTCTTGAGTGAACCACTGGGAAGAGTGACACAGTGCAGCAGTCATGTCTGGAGTGTAGTTCCGGTTTCACAATAAAACAATAAAAATAAAGCAAATTTTCCTTTTAACTCACAGTTTTTGTGTGCACTCAATCTGCTTGAAATGAAGGGGCAATTTTCTATGAAAATTATAGGATTTTTTTAATAGAAATTTTAGGATATGTTTGGATAAGTATTTTAACGGGGAGTTTATTTGAACATTTGTGGGAAATATTTTGAAATATGAAATATTTTTGGTATTTTCATGCGAATTAGGGAAATGTATTTGTAGATTTTGTGGAATTTTATTGTGAAATTATTTGGGTGTAACCTGGCACGCCGGATGGATTTGTTTCACACATCCATCTGGAAAACCACCAGACAGCAATTGGGAAAGGGCAGAGCCTTTGAAAAACACTCGGAGGGTGATTGGATGAAGTTCTGTCTGTCACATCTTTACGGGCCAACCAGAGCAACAAAACACATGACGTAGCCACTACCAAGCTGCGCTCCTATGAAGGAGTAAACGCCAAACAGAACTGCATGATGTGAACAACGGTGACTGTAGACATGCCAGTACACGACCTTTGTCTTTTTTGTAAAGAAAACAGCTCAGTGCTGTTCTTTGTTCTTCTTTTAACGAAGAAATGTCGTCATTTCTGATAGAACTGGCGCTTTAGCAGTGTCCACACTCTTCCGCCATAATTGCACCAGCCTCTTGTTGCTGCCTGCTTACGTCACAACTCCGCGCATGAAAGTACTGTGCCTCAGTGCTGATTGGTCCTGTCACTTTCTAACTGGGCCCAAACGGTTCAGATGGGAGTTTTGCAAGATGGATTCGCCAGTGAGAAACACGGAAACAGGCGTAACCATTTGCTCTGCAAGGAAAATGTGGGTGGGGTTTTCCTTTGAAATTTTCAAGACTTCTTGGAAATTGCAGGGAATATGTTTGGGAGAATTTTTTCACAATTCCAAAGAAATTTTGGATGATGTATTTCTGAATATTTGGGAATCTGATAAATCTGAGGGGAAATTTGCTTTGACATTTTGAAGAATTTTCATGGGGTGAGTTTTTATATTGGAATAATTAGGCTTTATGAAATATTTGGGGAATATTTGAAAAATTTTGGGGTACTTTATATATCTATAGATTTTCACAGATGAAAACTAATCCTGTTCAAACATAAGGCTGGACTTTTACACTATAAGGTCCCACTTAACCTAAATGAGAAAGAGAAACTAAAAATGTATTCCAGACAAAAGCTCAGGTCTCAGAAGGTTATAGCAACTGTGTAATATTGATTTGTTCCCTTTTTTTCAATTAATCAAAATTTTAGAATTCTAGTCTGTTTCCCAAAACTAACAAGCCCACAGCACATGAAATACAGTCCCACAGGATAGGTTATATGAGCAGTTAAGTCACCTTTTCTTTTTTAAATGAGGCTAAAATATATTTTGAGAAACGAAAGGTCAGGCTGCAGAGGGCACAAGTGATTGAAAGAGACAGGTAGATTTAGGAGGAGAAATTGCTGTTCCATGGGAGATGGTGTACACTAACCTCCATCCATCCAACCATCCATTCATCCATTCGTTTTCTTTCACTTATCTGTGGTGAGGTCACTGTGGCAGGAGACTTGACAAATCAACCCAGACATCCCTCTCCCTAGTGACACTTTCCAACTCCTTCTGGGGGATCCTGTGGTGTTCCCTGACCAGACAAGATATATAATCTCTCCTCCTCCCAGCAGAGCATACCCAAAGACCAAAGGGAGGTGCCCAGACGAAGACAGCTTGAAAGGTGCAGCCACCCTCATAGGACAACTAATGCTGCTGGTATCCACCATCCCATTCTTTTGTTAATTACCCTGAGTTCATAATCATAGGTGAGGGTTGGGAGGGCCGCGGAGCAACACGGTTGTTTTACCATGGCCGTGCAGAGCCGTACGTCCACTCAATGTGTAGAACATTGCCACGTCGTCACTCATGAGTGGTTACGAAAGAAGTAAGGTTTAGAGACTTAAGAGTAAGAAAGAAGTCTAAAGATAGCCACTACAGGTAGGTATCATCCTTGTCAGTATCTGGAACTTGCACACACACAGCCTGGTTCTGTGGAAAGTGGCAATGCTGTGCTGTTTTGACCATAAGGTAGGGTAGGTAATATAAGTAAACTGAACCCTAAAATCTCTAATCTGGTTTGTTAAATATTTAAAAAGACTTTCATCTATGATTTAAGAGAAAAAATACAGCATCATTTCAAGAATTTTGAGCATTTTTTATTTGAATTGCATGCATTGCAACATCTTTGTGTCTACTGAGGAGATGACAACCTGCCGAGGAAGAGGATGGACTTGGTCTTATTGTGCCTGATGAAGAAGAGGAAGGGGTGGTCAGCCCTGAAGTGTTCCTCCCTCCTAGACATGCAGAACATTGCCATGCTCGCTGTGGCTGCAGCCGCCTCTGTTCCCTCCTCGTTCACCTCCACACAGGCCTTATGGGCCACCGTAGACAGGAACAGTCCTCCCTCTCCATTCATGCCCGATAGATCAGCCTTTGCACTGAACACATCTGTCATGCCCAGTTTGGCGAGGGGCTCGTTCAGCTTGTAGTCTCCCTCTAGCTTGAACCTGGGCAGGTGGACCAGGACTTCAGAATGGTCGTCCATGTTTTTGGTCCATTTGTACAGCTTCTTGCGTGTCAACTTTTTCTCCAGCTGGAACAAAACACATTTATTATGTTGGATGAAAGTATTGGCACCCCTGGAATTTTTCCAGAAAATAAAATATTTCTTCTAGAAATTGTTGCAATTATAAATGTTCTTGGTATACACATATTTATTGCCTTTATGTGCATTGGAACAACACAAAAAAGCAGAAGAAAAATTGACATAATTTTACACAAAACTCAAAAAATGGGCCAGACAAAATTATTGGCACCCTTTTACAACTGTGGGTAAATCATTTTATTTCAAGCATCTGATGCCCATTTAAACTCACCTGTGGCAGTAACAGGTGCTGGCAATCTAGAAATCACACCTGAAGCCAGTTAGAATGTCTAAAAGTTGGCTCTACCTTTGTGTTGTGTGCCTGTGTGTGTCACACTGAGCATGGAGAAGAGAAAGAAGAGCCCAGAGTTGTCTGAGGACTTAAGAAGCAAAATTGTGGAAAAATATGAAGAATCTCAAGGTTTTAAGACCATCTCCAAAAATCTTGAAATTCCTTTGTCCACTGTGTGTAATATAATCAAGAAGTTTATAACCCATGGAACTGTGGCTAATCTCCCTGGATGTGGATGGAAGAGAAAAACTGACAAAAGAATGCAATGCATTTTTTGAGGGAAATGATGGCTGGAATGAGGAACTGAAGTCATAGCCTAACAGTTCATGATGAACCAGAACCTGAACAAGCTTTTAGCAACAGATTTGAATCCAGCCATAAAGGGGACATATTTTACCCCTTAAAGACAAGTTTATATTGCTCTCAGAGGTCCTGAAAACATGCCTGTGAAGTTTGTTGCTTAAAACACACTCCAGTATTTGATTTTTGCATGTCTAAAAATCCCTCTGTTTCAGCCCTTCTCAGAACGAGCTGTCTGACTCCGCCCCTGACCACACCTCTCTCAGGGAAAGGTAGGATTCAGTTAATGTAAAGAAAGGAGTACAGTATTGACATGATATGTAAAGAAAACTAACTTGGCCAACAAATGATTGGGGGAAAAACACGTTTTATGAATGGAAAAATATTAAAACAAGCGCAGCTATAAAACCTGTACTTAGAAATTGAGTGCCATAGAAGATAATAATATTTAAATAGTCAAAATTATGAAATAAAAATATTAGTTTTTATTTTTTAATTGTGAGAACTGGCCTTCATTGACTCAAGAAAATATTTCTTAAAGTTTTAAACTTAATTTTTGTATCAGCAGCAGTAGCAGGCCCCAGTATAGAGCTTAGTGTGATTGTCTCTGTCAATTAAACACAAGGCCCAGACTAGCTGATGTTCTAGCTAAAGTGGGCTGGTCTGAACCATGAAACTCCAGGGCTTAAAATGAGTCCTGCTCCAGCCCTGGGTGTGGAGCTGCTTGACAAGCAGGAAACAGTTTGTGAAGTTGGTGATTATTGTTTAACATTTTGGAACATTACTTGTAGTGTCCACCAGGGGTCAGTGTTGGATCTTAAACGGTTTAATTTTTATATCATCATCTTTGCACAGTATCAAAACCACTAAAGATGGTGCTTTTTGCAGATGACAAACATTTTTGTACTGGCAGTGATTTACAGCTTTTAATACAAGAAACCAGCACAGAGTTGGGAAAAATTACACTGTGGTTTGACAGAAATAAATGATCATTAAACTTGAAAAAAAAAAATTCTTTGGAAACTGCAGAATGAACACACAAATACAGATTCAATTTGATGGGGTGAATGTCGAAAGAGTTAATGAAATCAAATTTCTGGGGGTGACAACTGATGACTAAAAAAAGCTGGAAATCACATGTTAAACACAAATAAACCAGTGTCAAAGTGTCAATAAAGCATTGCAATAATGAACAGGGGTGTAGCTAGGGATTTTGGGCCCCCAAAGAAAATATTGCATAGGGCCCCCCTTGACCGGCTAGCCAAGCAACAGATGTTGGGTAGGTTTTACGAATATCTTTACATTTTAATATATTTTGAACCATAACTTCCCCATTTATGAGCAATATTTTCACCATGGTTTAACTGAATTTACTTCCATTATTCCACAGTGCTGGACTACACCATTTAGACATTTTTAAGGGAGGAGCAGAGGCCACCCAGTATTTTATTTTACATTTTATAAAAATTTCAGTCTGTAGACTGATTCATTTAGTTGCTTTTGATTCAATATTGACACTAGTTACTAATAAAATAAAATAAAAACACTGTTTCCATTGTGGGCTTCTCAAGGGCCCCTGCCTGTGGGCCCGGGTAATCAGTACCCTTTGTCCCCCCTGTGCTATGCCCGTGATAATGAATAAGGTTCTACGGTTTTAAATTACAAATCACTACAAAATCTATAGATACTACCATATCTATCTACTCATCCTTTTTTAACTCAAGTTATTTAACCAGGAAAAACCCTATTACCTGAATTACTGTGCAGAGGTCTGGGGCAATAACTACTAAAGTACAAATCATTCACTGTTTGTCCTGCAAAAGAGCAATACGGATCACACAGAGGGCTGGTCATCAGGATCATACAAACTCACTATTACTGCACTCAAAAATACTCAAATTTACAGTTCATGTGGAATTGCAGACAGCGCAAGTACTATTCAAAGCAAAAACATTTATTACCTGAAAATATTCAAAAACTGTTCACTGAAAGAGAAGAGGGTTATGATCCAATTTTAAAATGATGAATGTACGCACAACGAGAAACCGTTTTTGTGTTTCTGTCTGTGGAGAGGAAACTATGGAACTGTCTGAATGTGGAGCTAAAAGAATGTCCAAACATAAAACAGTTCAGAATATTATTTCTACACGGTACATGAATGAGGAGGGTGTTCAAATACTACAAGGTGCTTATGGCACTGGGGCGGTTTGTGGCCGAGTGCGAGGTGGTTGGGATGAGGGTCAGCACCTCCAAGTCCGAGGCTATGGTTCTCTGCCGGAAAATGGTGGGTTGCTCGTGTCTTTGCCCCAAGTTAAGGAGTTCAAGTACTTCGCGGTCTTGTTCACAAGTGAGGGTAGAAGGGACCGAGAGACCGGCAGGCTGATTGGTGCAGCATCTGTGGTATTGCAGATGTTGTACCGCACTGTTGTGGTGAAGAGGGAGCTGAGCTAGAAGGTAAAACTCTCAATTTAACAGTCAATCTTTGTCCCAACCCTCACCTATGGTGATGAACTCTAGGTAATGACCGAAAGAAGAAGATCGCGGGTTCAAGCGATTGAAATGAGATTCCTCAAGAGGGTGGCGGGGCTCAGCCTAAGAGATAGGGTGGGGAGCTTGGACATCTATAAGGATCTCAAAGTAGCGCAGCTGCTGCTTCACGTCGAAAGGAGCCAGCTGAGGTGGTTCAGGCATCTGATTAGAATGCCTCTTGGTCACCTCCTTGTGGAGGTCTTCCAGGCACGTCGAACTGGAAGGAGACCCGGGGGTAGACCCAGAACTCACTGAAGGGATTATATACGGTATCACATCTGATCTGGGAACAACTTGGAATCCCCCAGGAGTTAAAAAATTTGGTGGGGAAAGATAACTGGGCTGACTTGCTTAGACGGCTGCCACCACGACCCTACCCCGGATAAGCAGAATAAAATGGCTGGCAGCTGCTTATGGTTATTTATTTTGCCATTTATTTAGTCTTTCTTTCATTTATTTTTATACCTTTTTTTGCCTCGCTGTGACTGCAAATAGGATGCTAATTCTTGAATGTATCATGACATACTGTAAATTAACCATAAATCATAGTGTTTCTAATATTTGTAAATAACTTTACAGTTTAATGACATATATCATTTTTCTTTTAGGGAAACCCATATCAGGATTCAGTAATGAAGAACAGAGACTATTTTTGATCAAAATTAATGTCTGTTACTTATTTTGTCACATGAAAGATTTATTGTAAGATGTTAGAATAGCTCTAAGAAAATGATTTACTGCATAGGTTTATATTGAGGTGGAACCTAATTAGTTTACTATCACTTTATTTGGGAGAGGGGTGGGATTAAATACATTTTATACTTCTTCCCACTCCTTTCTGAATATGTAAACCGAGCAATTGTTTTTATATATATTTTTGTAGAATCTGGGTTGTTGGGACAACTTTAAAAATACATTTTCCACTGCAGAGGAACAGCAAAAAAATGTGTATGTCTCTGAGTGGGCTGCTTTACCTGCACACTGTAGGACAGACTTCTGCTGACATGGCTTGCAGTTAAGAGTGTGTTAACTGTGCAATTTTGGGTCTTCATATGGGCAAAGATAAATAATCAAGATACAGTATAGCATCTAAACTAATTTAAGCGGACTCTTCTGAAACGGTGCCTTGAAATATGTCTTAGCTATTACAGTACAAATGTAGTGAATAAAATGTGAGTCATGCTTACAGAGATTGTTTTCCAAAAAATATCCTGAATAATCCTATTCTAATTGTGACTCAACTTGATCAGACTCTTCTTTCAATTAAAGAAGCCTCACTAAACCTTAAAACATTTGAGTTTATTAACTGTTAAAATGACACAGCTTTGAGCAAAAAAAAAAAAGTCTAAAGTTCTTTAATTGGAAAAACAACAAAATTACAGCCTTCACTTCAAGGATTTTGAAAATTTTTATTTGAATTGCTCCAACATCTCCATCTGCTGGCCTTGTCTACTGAGGAGATGACAACCTGCCAAGGAAGAGGATGGACTTGGTCTTATTGTGCCTGATGAAGAAGAGGAAGGGGTGGTCAGCCTTGAAGTGTTCCTCCCTCAACATGCAGAATGCTACCATGCCTGCTGTGGCTGCAGCCGCCTCTGTTCCCTCCTCGTTCACCTCCACAAAGGCCTTATGGGCCACCGTAGACAGGAACAGTCCTCCCTCTCCATTCATGCCAGACAGATCAGCCTTTGCACTGAACACATCTGTCATGCCCAGTTTGGCGAGTGGCTCATTCAGCTCGTAGTCTTCCTCCAGCTTGAACCTGGGCAGGTGGACCACGACTTCAGAGTGGACATCCATGAGGTCTCTGTTGGTCCATTCATCCAGCTTCTCATGTGTTATCTCTTTCTCCAGCTGGAAAAAAACATACATTATACTGAACTTCCATCTGATTGTGCTATGCAAATAAAAACAGTTTGCAAACAATGGGTTATAAACGCTGGCAAAGTCATATTTTACTGTACCTTGTCAGCCGACATGATTCTTGCAACACCTTTGGCCTGACTGACAACAAATGCATGTTGTCTATGAGGGGGAGGCGTGACGGCACTGTTTGTGTTTTATGGTGTGCAGTTGCACTTAAAGACCTTCTATCATTGCTTTGGGACAATGGTGTCACAAATACTGAATTGCTACAAAACAATGTTTGTTGATGACAAAAAATATCTATAAGGTCCCTTTAGGGGAAGAATCAGACTGATCAAGAAAATCCTTCTACTTTAAAATGTTATTTTCTGATTTGTGTACCTTCACCAGAGGGTCAGAGCCATCAGCAGACTCCTCAGGCAGCAGGATGAACATGCTGAGCTCCTCATCAATGTACGGCAGCTCCAGGATCTGCAGACTGAGCTCAGGGACGTAGTTGTAGGGCAGCTTCTTCATCTGGTACATCATCTGGACTGGCTTGCTCTCATTCTGACACACAAAAAACACATGTTTAGAAATTGGAAATTTGGAGCTCAACTGCTTCATAGGTAATAAAACTACATCAGTACCTGTTTGATACCACAGCAACACAAATAAAGACCTAGGAACACAAAAGCTACCTTATTCCTAGAGACTTTACTTTAGATATGATGAGCTGCTGCTTTTGTTGGCCTGGTCAGGAACATCACTTCTCTCTCACTGACCAATCAGTCAATTGGGGTGGGACTTACATAAACAGGAGAGCCCTTGCAGCAGTTGATGTTGCATCAACATGATTCTACCCCCACTGCAAATCAGGTCTATTGCAAAAATTTGCAGACTTTAAGCTGTTTGCAATGAACAAATCAAACAAAAAGAGACTGAAAAAGCTCAACACAACAAATGCTTCAAGTGGTTTCTCTAAATCCAAATTATGACTTGAGACTCCAGTCTCAGAATTATTCAACTCCTTCATGGCAAGCTTCTTTACTTCTTAGTAGAGCACCCTTTTGCTTCTATGACCCGCTGCAAACGAGATGCATAGCCAGACACTACCTTCAGGCAGCGTCCCTCAGATTTCTCATATTCACCTTGTTGATTTTAAAGGGCATCTCTTTGGTGTCTGCTGCATCAAAGCGGTTCTTCCAGTTCCCCTTAAAGTAGATGGCGTTAACCAGAGCCAGCCTGGTCATTGAGCTGACTGTTCCTGGCTTCAGAAGATCTTTGATTTTATCTGACAGGGAGCACAAAGACATTAAATGGTTGCTCATAGAGGAAGCTCTTGCACAAACTGGTTAAAACTCTTACCTTCTGTCTGCTGCTCCACCCAGCTGTTGATCTCCGTTCTGCAGGCCTCCGGAGCCCCGAGGAAATCCACAGCCTTCAGGTCTGCCTGGTAAAACTTCTGAGTGGCTGCAAGAAACTCCTATGCAGAGCAGAAGAGAATTGAATAATTCAGTTCTAAGTAAATGTTTTGCTTTGTTTTGTGTATCTTCTGTAATGGATGTACAGGCAGTTTAGCATGTGTATGGTTATAGTTTACAGACATCCAACTCTAGATTATCAGCCTACCACTGAATTATATTCTCAGTAATAAAGTAAAATGTCAACTCAAACCTACAGGGAGGAAGTTGGCTGTTTTTTCTCCATAGAGGCGGTTAGCCAGTTTAAGGATGTACGATGCAGATGGTGAGTTGATGGCAGCGTTTAGAGTCTGGAAGTCTGCATGCACGCCTTCACCAGAGCTGAACGAGAGTGCCTGTGTGAAAATTTTGAAAAAAAAAAAAAAAAAAAAAAATCATTATTAGATCAGGCAGTTGTATTTCACATGGTGAAAATGCAGCTGAAAGCATCACAAGAAGGATAACACTCTAAAAGGTTATGTTAGGTTTTAGGATGTTGCATTGAGGAAGAACCAAATAAAACAACCAGCAGCACAATGCATGGGGTACAAAATGATGTACAAACATATAAGATATATTGCAATACTAAACCAAGGTAATTTATTGAAGTCTTTCAAATCTAAATGTAAGAGTACCATAGTGTAAAGAGCAAAGAAACTAAAGTGTTCATCCTTTGGATGTTTTACCCTTTTATTGATTTTATAAATCAATCATGGTCAATCTAATTTTTATTTTATCTTTTTTGCTAAAAAAAAAAAAAAGTACAAAAAAAAACTCAAAGTGAGGTAAGTGTCAAAGCTAAAACAGAGTTCTACAAAATAATGTAAGTTAAATAAAAATATCTAATGTAAAATTAGGGACTACATAAATATTCACCCCATCCAAGTCAGTGTTTAGTAGACACACCTTTGGCTGCAATCACAGCACTGAGTCTGTGTGGACAGGTCTCAATCAGGCTTGCACATCTGGAAATTATATCCTTTGCAAAACTGCTCAAGCTCTGTCAGGTTGCACAGGGAACAGGCGTGAACAGCCCTTTTCAAGTCCAGCCAAAAATTCTCTGTTGGATTAAGGTCTGGGCTTTGATTGAGCCACTCCCATATTCCCACATTCCCCTTGTTGTCTTAAATAAAAAAATGAATAATTAATTGAATAAATTAATCTTTTCCCAAACTGTCGTTCTCTGAAGGACCGATTTCCTATGTTTTGGCACATTCATTTTACCCTCTACCTTTACAAGCCTTCCAGGACCGGCTGCTGAGAAGCATCCCCACAGCATGATGCTGCCACCATGCACAATAGGGATGATGTGTTTGTGGTGATGTGTAGTTTTTGATGTCTGCAACACAGCATCTTGTCTGATGGCCAAAAAACACCATTTTGATCAGACAAGAGAACTTTCTTCCACTTAACCTTGGAGTCTCCCACATGCCTTTTGGTGAACTTTTGTCCAGATTTAATCTGGACTTATTTCTCTTGGCCTCTCTCCCATAAAGCTTTGACTGGTGAAGAACCCGGCCAGCAGTTGTTTTCTGCAGAGCCTCTCCAGTCTTACCTGCTGAAGCTTGTAGCTCCTTCAGAGTAGTCATAGGCGTCTTGGTGGTCTCTCTCACTAGTCTCCTTGTACGGTCACTCTGTTTGTGAGGACGGTCTGATCTAAGCAGATTTACACATGTGCCATATTCCTTACATTTCTTCATGATGGATTCAACTGAACTCTGGGGGATGTTCAGTGCCTTGGAATTTTTTTGTATCCATCGCCTGACTTAAACTTTTCGATAACCTTTTCTCCAAGTTGGAGTGTTCTTTTGACTTCATGGTGTAATGGTAGCCAAGAATATTAAATAACTAGTGACTGGACCCTCTAGACACAGATGTCTTCATACTACAATCACTTATGACACATTCACTGCACTCAGGTGATACCCATTACAGTAATTGTGAGACTACTAGCACAAATTGGCTGGACCTCTGCTGAATTAGGTGTCAAATGAGCCCCAAGTTTTAGTCATGAAAAATCAGATTTACAACATGTGATAGAACATGAACAAGTCATAACAAAGGTGTTGAATTAGTGGTGCAGACTAGTGCTGCATGTTTGGTAATGATGTGTGATCTTGCTGGATAAGAACATGATTTGCGATTACAATTTATTGAATGAAATATCTATTTTTTATTGATTTAATCATGAATCAGCAAAATAAAATGCAGATACACATCATCAGCAAAATGCTGAATATCAATTGACTCATAATCTTTATCAATTAAAAAAAAAAAACAATATGATCTGATATTAGTTTACCTTTAAGCAATTTGAACATCGGGATCTGTGTCTTAAAGCAACAGTAGCAGCTTTTATGTTTTTAGACTGAGCAAATTAATCAATATTTACCTGTACTAACTACAATAAAACATTTTCACTATTAACCTCTATGTTAATACTTACTGTGGCCTTTTTATGAGACAAAGCAAAATTTTTCAGTACTCAAAATCAGTGGCTCCTAAAGTGGGGGTCAGAATGAGATGCACTGCTTGGCTGTGTGCCAACCCTAACCCTAACATGTTTTGAGGGCTGTGGGCTGAAAAATTTGGGAACTCCTGCTGCTTTTTTACAGAGCTTTGAATTGATCTGATAAAAGACATTGCCTAATCTTAATGCAACATCTTTGTCATGAAGTGAAATGTGGAAAGCAACATGTCCTGACATCAGACAAAATCCCTTTAGACAGCTGAAAGAGTGGAGCAGATAAACATATCTGCAGTAAGTTTTGTTTTTGTGTAAAAGAAATAACAAGTGTGGTAATGTGGAGTAATATTTTAGGCCACAAAGAGTTTGCTAGCCATAGCTGGCTGGCTCATGTTCGATACAGAAGTCATTAATCATGATAAAATAACTGAGAACGAGGAACAAAGCTCTGAAGATTTAATGTTCGTTAAACTGCAGCTCATTGTACAAAAGACAGGTTTTACAGTCTCCTGTTTTTAGTGAACAATACATGACTTATTTCAGAGGTATTTATTGAGGCCAAAGTACAGCCTGAAAGAGTGGAGCCTTTAGTCTACATGTCAGAAGACACACCTTTCAATCTGTGCTTACATACACAAAAGTCTGAACTCCTGAACTTAGAAACTGTAATGGAAAAATGCCAGCATGGCTGCACTTTAAAGCCTGCATTATAACAGAGATAGAGTTAATGCAGAGATATGTATGACTGCTGACCTTTGCCATCTGAGCAGCAGTGTCTCCTTTAGCTCCCAGGTAAACCATGGCCAGGGCTGAACTGATGCTGAGCGGGGAAATGAAGATGTTCCCAGTGGGGTTTGCTTGGCTCAGAGTTCGGAGCAGGGCCAAGGCAAAGTCTGTGTTAGCACTGCTGATGGCGGCCATGACTGCAGATGTACAATGGTCCTGTAGAATACAAAAAGTATTTAAAATATGTTAATGGTTCCTAAATGAAAAAAATCTTTTTAGATAAGTTTCATGTAAATAGAAAAGTGCCTCAGCTATCATTCAGAGTCATGGGTGTTTATATGAAGCAACGTGTAACCTAAATAATACCTCTTTGAAAGTACACAACTGAGAACAAGAACTGAGAGAGAGAGCATCTAAAACTGAAAACTAAAAACACTGGTTAACTTCACATGAATCAGCGGGAAAAGTGGCGGGGAGTGAGGCTTCCCTTTGATACTAGCCAGTGCCACCATTTTTCTATTGTTCTCATAGTGTTTGTGTAATTCACTCTAGGGATGCACAGATGCATCATATTGACAATGGCATCAGCCATGGGCAAAAAGCATGGCATGAATCAGTGTCATCTTTTGAATACGTTCAATTTAATGCTGCCATCTGGTAACATATAGCAAGATATAACATAAGATAAACTTGTTGTTAACTATGCATGCACATACATGTGATGTTTTTCATGGGTCCCCAGCATCAGTTCAATATATGGACTGTGCACGTCCTTTAAAATTAATGCAGCATGGCTGCAAGATGCGGTTTGCACATGAGTGGTAGAGGTAGTGTAGAGGCAGACAAGGCATGATAATACACAGAGCCAACAATGGCTGAAAGTTTTTAAGACAAACTGATGAACCATGTGCACAATTACACATGTGAAGGATGTGTTATTTGTCTGCATAGAGACAACTGTCTTTCAAATCAGCCGGCAACAGATTAATTTATATATATGAATCAACGTATATACCTATAAAAATAAAGACAACATCAGTGTTTCACTCAAGTTAGTGACTGTGTAAACTGGTGACTTTCATCAGAGTGCATCTATGGCTGTTGTATTAGTTTTGCTTCTTTTTGAATACATATCAGATGAGGATATTTTGACAAACTAATGAAAATCTAAACAAGGAGACATTTGCAAGGACTCTGTTTCAATCAGCTGCTGTAATGACATCACTGTCGAAATCTACTAATAGTCACCAGTTAACACAGTCACGGAATAAAATCAAACACCAGATTCACTATGTCCATGCATTAGGGGTGGGAATCACTAGTGGCCCCACGATATGGTATTATCACAATACTTGGGTCACGATTTGATATTATTACGATCTTAAAATTTTGCAATACAGTAAGTATTGTGTTGCCATACATTACGATATATTGCGATCTATACCATTTTGTCAACTGTTTAGCTGATTTAGCATTAGTCTTGCCCTCATGTTTGTCTTATTTCCGCAGTATTTTATTTTCATGTAGCACTTCTTGCAAACCTCATGTGTCATGTCCAGAGGTGTTTTAACTAAGGATTTTCATGGTCGAATCTGATTCGTCAGATTTTGCTTTTAGTCGACAAATAGTCAAACAGTGTTTCCGCTAGACTTTTTTGTCCCCGGTCAAAATGACCGGCAGTCCTCAAGATTTTCGGCCATTTAGAACAACTACCGGACATCTGCTTAACATTATTTTGCTGCATTAACAGCACCAAAACGCATAAATCTCTCTCTTATTTTTTGTGTAAGTGGTTTAAAGTACCAAAATGAAAGCTACGCTTTTCCTTACACACGCAGTCAGTTACACAATATACGCCCACGTTAAACTCATAAACAACAACAGTTAGCTTCACATCAGCACCGTTAGCCTGTTAGCACTTTGGCCGCTATCATAACTTAGCAGCTTACAACAGCCAAATACCATCCTCCACCGACAACAACGAAGCATCAAAACACATAACAAAAGTGCTCTCTTAACCGGACACTGCGTTAGAACTACATTTCAAATGAAAAATGAATCTTACCGTCAGCTGCTAATATCAGTCCTCATGATGATATAACTGTAACCTCTCTGAAGAGAGAAAGAGCCTTTGTTATAAGCTCCAAGCGGTCCATGTCGTTTGCACGATATGATTCTGTGTCAACTACAATCCAGCTTTATCTGAGGATTGGTCATAGGTAGTTTATCGAAGTCCACTACAACTCTGTTCGGCGTAGGGCTTTCTCTCTCTGCTGCTGCATTGGTGTTTACGACGCTCAGCTGTACAGCTCCCTTTGTTTCAGCCTCTTCATTACTCACAGCGATGACACAAAATCCCTCCATACCGCTGATGATATTAAGCCTTTGGTTAACCAGGAGAACCTCACTTAGATTAAAAATATGCTTTACGAGAAAGCTCTGGTCAAACTTTCCCACTTTCCCTGCATTGTCCCCAGAAAACTGAGCATGCTCAGAGAGATAGATTTGCTTTGATGTCATCGTGCATACATAATTAGCCATGTGCTTGCTGTCTTAGGAGATAAACAACCCCAGCAGCAGGACAATAGATGTAGTAAGATTAGGCAACTTTTAGTTTATATTAACGCATTCTCGCAACATATCTTCTAGGTTACACAAAATATAATACGCAAGTATTCAGTATTTACTTATCTGGTCATTTGCATGTTTTCTGCCGGACATTTTGACCGGTTTTATTTTTATCTGCCGGACATCTGCCCTTTTTACTGGCCAATGACTGGCAAATGCCGGCTAACGGGAACTCAGGCTTAGCAGCCCCATGTAGTCAGAATGGTACGATCTTGGTTACATAACATTTGACTATGAGGTTAATAGTCGAATCAGACTCCTTCGAATCGAATCGCCAAATCGTCGACTATTCTAGGTCACCCCTAGTCATGTCCATCTCATTCATGCCCTGCTTGCATTCCTAATGTCCTTTCCCTGGTGCTGCCATGTTTGTTGTCCTGACTTTCTCCTGCTCTGACTGTCACCTCTGCAGACCTCACTCGACAAACAATTGTCCAAACAATTGATTTTATTTTTCCATTGTCATAGACTTCAGTTCATATTAGCAATTAATTTGAAAAAAAAAATCGATACTTGGTGGATGAGATGATACGATATATCACCAGACAAAATATTGCGACACTATACTGCATCACTTCCTTCTCCCAACCCTACCATGCATGCAGGAAAATGTTGTAGAAACATGCAGGTGGTTTGTTCTGATCATCGGTCATCAGTCTGCCTTGGTCTAATAATATTATTTATGATTTACGTTACTGTTAAAGAAGTTCTAATCCAAGAATTGACTTATGATAACCATGTTTGTAGTTTACAACCCACGCATCAGGTAGTTGTATACAGTCTGAGCTCTCTTGTGCACCCTCTAAAGGTATCCCCCAGTAACATGCTGCCTGTACAGAAAGTACATTTAAATTTAAGCCCACGACATAGCTGGATGCAACAGCAAGTATGCAGCATACAAAACAGCAAGTACACTAAATTTTAACCCCTGTACACTGAAATGTTGCCATTGTTTTCGGACAGCTTCGACAGTGTAGGAGCCTGACTGCAACTTTTGATTATCAAAAAATACCTTCTATATGATCTTGCATCATAATGACCGCCCCTAGTCCTAGACTCTTCTTCAGTTCACTTCAGAACCGTAAAAAGTGTTATCTGAAAAGTCATACCAT